>NW_026869111.1:148224-276735 GCF_020745735.1 Hemiscyllium ocellatum | reverse complement strand
GCCCCAGGAAGGAAAAGGGCAACAGTGATCATAATTCATTTGATTTTAACTTAAGTATTGTAATGGACAAAGCAAGACTAAGTGTTGGAGTTTTCGTGTAACTCGGTCTAACTTTATTAAACTGAGAAGGGATTTCTTCAAGTGAACAGGAAACAATAACGAGAAGATAAATCAGAAACAAGCAGTGGCAGGTATTCTGAGGGAGATTAAAGTGGTTCCCAGAAATGTGATCTCACAGAGTAAAATAGCGTCAGACTGCTAAATCCAGAGCTCTCTTGAAATCTAGGAACACACAGACAGAACAGGAAAGCTTACATAAGACAGTGGGAACTCAATACACCAGAAAGCTGAGAGGAGTGCGGAATGTGGAGGGGTGTGGTCCAAAGCGAAATTAGGAAGCAAACAGTGTGTGGAAATTATGAGGCAAGACATATCAAACAATCTTTTGCAGATTTCTTTCAAAACAGAGAAGGAAAAGTGAAATAACGAATATCAAGGCAAACAATGGAAACCACATGTAGCTGTGGATGGTTTGTATATGGTTCTGAGTTTCAATTAAAGTTAAAACTGACCTCTTTTCTGACCAAATTAGAGTTCCAGTCAAACCTTCCCAGCCTCATTCTTGCCCCCATGAAGGTTGCTCTCAGTCAACTAATGATTCTCACTCACTTATTGCATATCATTCTCTCTGCCACTTTCCTGAACTTTACGATAAAACGATCGCTGCACCCCAAAACGTTCCCCTACTGACACTGGATCCCACCTCTTTCCCAAGGACAAGGTCCAACAGTACATGCTCTCTTGGGCTGGACACATACTCCTGAAGTGAGCTGGTTCTCCATGTAATCCAGGAACACTCGCCCCTCATGACTCTTCACAACCAGTCAACCCAGTCAATATCTGGAAATATTAAGTTTCTCAATATTAGTAGTCTGTAGTATTGTCATCGCTCTCAAATGCCTTTGCATATTTATTCTCTCCATCCTTTCCAATGGTTTCTGACCGACAGACTGTACCTCACAGTTTACTTGTACACTTTTTGTTCTGTATTTAGCTCCAGCCAAATTCATTCTGTCCTTGGACGGATCCTCTTTCTCTTGGACTCCTTTAACTAACGCTAATCTAGACCCATACTTCTACCTTCAACCTTTCCCTTCCCTTCTGTCATTTTGGAATCCTTCATACCCAGCAATATTTAACACAAGTCCTGCCATTCCTTGAGCCAGCTCTGGGTGATCAACACATCAGATTATCCATCTGGAACTCCAGTCTTCATGTCCATGCAGAGTACCTCAGATTAAGGCTTTCTTTCTTACTCCATCTTACACTGTTAAACATGTTGTTGTAAATTAGTACCAACTGCAGCTCCCATTATTTTGAGAATCCTGGTACTCTCCTCTACTATTCCTTTTGGATCCTGAGCACACGCCAAGTTATTTTCAATCCCTCCCAAACACCCGTAAGAAATTCAGTCCCAGCTCTGTCACGTTAGCCCATCCAGCTTATACAGTTACTGCCTTCCCCAGAACCAGTCCCAATGTCCCAGGAATCTGAAGCCTTTCCTGCTTCATCATTCCAGTCACACTTTCATCTACCTAAAACTCGAGTCCTGTTCTCACTTGCGCACGGCACTGGCAGTAACCCAGGGATTGCTACATTGGAGTTCCTGCTTCCTAACCATCCACCTTGCTCCCTAAATTCTGATTCCCAGACCACTTCACCCTTCCTACCCAGGTCATTCCTACCAAACGGACATGACCTTTGACTGCTCACTGAACCCCAGATGAATGTCCTGCAGACACAGTGACATTCTTAACCCCACTATCCTGGAATTACAGACACGCCGACACCTTCTTCAATTTCCTGACATCCCTGTGATTGTTGCTCCTCCTTTCTTCTCCCTCCCCTCCTGTACAGTAAGGCTGCTTGTGGTGCCACAAACATGGCTCTGACTGCCCTCCCCTGAGCAGTCAGTACCTTCATCAGCTTCCGAACTGGGAAACTGATTTGGGAGGGAGACACGGGATATTCCTGGATTCCGGGCTGTTTCACTTCAATTGCTTGGGCGCCGATTCCTTCCTTATTCCAAGCAGTCATGTGTCAGGATGATTTGTTCTGTGTGTGTGCGCTATCCCTCTAACTCTCAGCATCACAAAGTCTCTAGTCAGTGTCTGATCTCTATGACCCAGTGTTCATCTAGGACATGAGCAGGGCTGTGACTTCCCAATGCAACAGAAACATTTTCCTTCTGACAAACATGTCTTGCCTTGTCGTAAAATGCAACATGCCTCGAGTAACTTAATTTATTACTTAGAATGAAGTTAACATCCGGAAATAACAATATGGTTAAGTCCCTTATTCCACTGTGGCTTATTGAGCTTAATTTATTCTACTGGCTCAGTATAATAAATTCACATCCACCTCATATTTCTGAGTTCAATCCTTACTTTAGAAGTTGAAAAAATAAATTTGCTGACTAACAGCAATTAACTGATAGTCACTAATAACGGTTTATTATCAGCAATGAACTTACAGCCTTTTCTGTGATGGCTCTTGCTTCTTTGTGCAGGCAGTGCCCCAGCAGCAGAACGTTACGTCTGTGACTCCCAGGTGCGTGTAATCCTCCAGCTCCCACTCCACTCTGCTCCCTCACAGGGTCACCGTCTCTGTCACTCCCAGGTACGTGTAATCCTCCAGCTCCCACTCCACTCTGCTCCCTCACCTCACACCAGTCTCTGTCTACTCCCAGGTACGTGTAATCCTCCAGCTCCCACTCCACTCTGCTCCCTCACAGGGTACTGTCTCTGTCACTCCCAGGTACGTGTAATCCTCCAGCTCCCACTCCACTCTGTCCCTCACAGGTCACCGTCTCTGTGACTCCAAAGGACGTGTAATCCTCCAGCTCCCACTCCACTCTGCTCCCTCACAGGGTCACCGTCTCTGTGACTCCCCAGGTACGTGTAATCCTCCAGCTCTCCACTCCACTCTGCTCCCTCACACGGTCACCGTCTCTGTACCTCCCAGGGACGTGTAATCCTCCAGCTCCCACTCCACTCTGCTCCCTCACAGGGTCACAGTCTCTGTGACTCCCAGGACGTGTAATCCTCCAGCTCTCTCTCCACTCTGCTCCCTCACAGGGTCACCGTCTCTGTGACTCCCAGGTACGTGTAATCCTCCAGCTCCCACTCCACCCTGCTCCCTCACAGGGTCACCGTCTCTGTGACTCCTAGATACATGTAATCCTCCAGCTCCCACTCCACTCTGCTCCCTCACAGGGTCACCGTCTCAGTGACTCCCAGGTACGTGTAATCCTCCAGCTCCCACTCCACTCTGCTCCCTCACAGGGTCACCGTCTCTGTGACTCCCAAGGATGATTATGCCAAGATCCTCAGTGCTGATTTATATTCTCCCAGTGTGTGTCAGCCTCAAGCTCCTGCTCCAAGTTGCTCGCTCACATATTCACTCCCACTGTGACTCAGTCCTGATTTCGAACCTCCTGCTCTGCTGCTTCTCCAACTCCAAGTCCCAGTCGGCCTCGATCCTCGCTGCTGATGTATATTCTCCCGGTCTGTGCTGCTCTCTCTCATATTCTCTCCCTTTGTAACTCCAGGTCATGATAGGCCTCAAGCCTCAGCTGAGATTTATAACATCCCATTCCGCACTGCTCTCTTACAGGATCGCCGTTGTGCCTGGAAGACAGTGAAAACGATGAGGATTAGACAGAGCAGAGGATGTTACAGTAACTGAGAGAACTGTATGGGATGGAACAGGTTATCTGGGAGGTATGCAGACCTGCAGTGCCTAAAGCAGGTTACTGGAAGATACAGCGAGAGTTGCAAGCGCTGAAGACAGCAAAGGAAATAGAGAGACAATGGCTTATATGTGATGCAATTTTGTAGAGTCTAAAGGGCTTTTTCTGAGCTGCTTACAGAGATGCATAGACTTTAACAAATGCAAATTGAGAGCCAGCAAGTGTTGTATGGTACTGGAGACTGTTGAATGTTACAGAGTTCGAAGACTTGCAGTAACTGGGGGGAATATAAACTTTTGGAGCTCTGATGTATTCTAGGACCCTCAGGACATGAGGAGGTGCAGAGAATGGGAGCATTCCAAATAGTGGGATTGTAGAACTGGAAGTCCTGAGATGGATAAGGAGGAAGAAAAGTACCAATTTAGCACACGCAACCATTGTAATTATAGAGATTTAAGGAAGGGAACCTGTGCTGTCATTGATTACAATTATATGGAGAGTTACAGAAGCTGAAGGGACTACAATTTTAAAAGGGAGTGATTTTACGTGATCAGAATTTAAGCAAGATTAAATAAATTTTAGTGATCTCTAGCACAGATGGGAATGGAGGAGGTGAGATATTGCGAGGAACTATAAGAGTTATAAGTCGGGGAGGATGTCAGATACAAAAGGGAGAGCTGCATTGTCTGTGTGCAGTTACAGACATGAGGAGTATTGTAGCGCCTGCTGGAGAGGACACACATAACAACAGTTCCAACGGCTGGTGCAGTTGCTCAGGAAGGCAGCTCACTACCACCTTCTCAGGGACAACTCCAAATAAACAATAAATGCTAGCTCAGCCATCAATGCTCATGTTCAGGAATGAATGTGTAAAAGATCTACAAGTAGCACTGAGGTCACTCAGGAAGGCACTTTCAGCAGCCCTTCACAAACCCGTAACCACTACCCTGGAAGAACAGGAGCTCCGGTGCACGAGAACACCAGCATTTTCAAGTGCCCTCCAAGACACGCTCCATCCTCCCAGCACTGTGTCTGTCCCTACACGCAAAAGACTGCAGTGGGTCAGGAAGGCAGCTTCCCCAGGGAATTACAGATGGGAGGGTAATGGAAAAACTCTGCTGGTTACAGCCAGACAGAAAAATAAATCCAGCAGTGTGTGTGAAATGAAATTTCCATTTCAGAACAACATGCTGAACATGGATAGAGGATTTGTCTGATTGGCACAAGACAGAGAGTGTGAAGAAAGGGATCTTTTTCACGATGGGAACTGGTGATGAGGGGAGCTCCGCAGGGGTCAGTATTGGGATGACACTCTACATGTTATACATTAAGAGTCTGGACAAAGGATGTGAAGGGGTACGAGAAATGGGTTTCCAAGAAAGATCCCAGGGATGAAATTCGTGTCATATGAGGAGCAGGTGAAGTCTCTGGGTCTGCACTTGATGAAGTTTCAGAGGCGGTGGCAGAATCTCATTCAAACTTACAGAATACTGAGGGGCCTGGATGTGTGGACGTGGGCAAGATGTTTCCACGATAGGAGAGACTAGGGCCAAGGGCCCAGCTTCAGAGTGAAGGGATGACCGTTTAGAATGGAAATGTGGAGGAATTTATTCAGCCAGAGGGTGATGGATCTGTGGAACTTACTGCCTCGGGGGGATGTGGAGGCGAGTAATTCAGTGCATTTAACTCAGAGATAGATAGGTTCTTGGTGAGTAAGGAGATCAAGGGTTACAGGGAGTAGGCGAGAGAATGAGGTTGAGAGACAATTCAGACAGAATCGAATGGTGTCACAGACTCGATGGACCGAATGGCCTAGTTCACCCTATATATGATGGTGTTATGGACGGTCCTCATTCCATGGGTTTCTAAGTGTGCAGTTATCATTTCTGGCTTATCGTTTACAATACATTCAAGCACTTTCCTGATCATTACGGTCACCTCTTGGTTTCAGAATGACTGCAGAAAGCTACACCACAGAGTAACTTGGGAATCCTTGTGCATAAATCTCATAAAGGTGTTATACAAGGCCAGCAGGACATAGAGAAGGCAAATGGAATGCTGGGATAGACTCCAAAGGGAATGGAGAATTAAAAAAAGGAAGGTTTGGAACAACTACAGAGGACTCCAGTAAACCCACACTGAGAATACTGTGAACAGGTTTGGTCCCCTATCTAGGGGGAAAATGTTCTTGCATTGAAGGCAGTCCTGATAAGATTTAACAGATTGATCCTCAGAATTGAGGGATATTGATGGGAAAAGATTGAGAAGGTTGAATGTGATCTCATTAGCATTTAGAAAATGAGGCAAATTTATTGATAACCGAAGATTCCTCTGTTCTTGCAAGTTTGGTTTCTGATATGTTGGTTCCCCTGACCGAGGATCTGTAACCGGAGATAAAGGGGAATGCAGGCACGAGGTAACCTTAAGAAAAAAGCTGGGTTGTAGAGGCTGGAGGAAGTTACAGAGTTCGGTGGTTCGAAATCACTGTTGGTGGCTAGAGATCAGATAGGTTGTCGGGCTGAAATATGTCACTGAGAGGTACAGGAAAATCAGTCCAGAAGGAGTGACATTGATCGGGAGGAATATAGGTTCTAGAGATGACACAGATAAGGGCGGCAGTTGGAGCTAAAGGAGATACAGAAACTGGGAGCGATGTGGGGACTTGAGATTACATAGATTGGGGTGGTAGTTGGATCTGCAGGATTTTATAGAGAAAGGGAGGATTAGACGGACTAGAGATTACACAGATAGGGGTGGTAGTTGGAGCTACAGGAGTTTATAGAGAGAGGGAGGATTGGAGGGGCTGGAGATTACACAGATTTGAGAGGTAGTTGGAGCTGCAGGATATTACAGTGAAAAGAAGCTTGGACTGACGGGAGATAACACAGATATGGATGGTAGCTGGAGCTGTAGGACTTACAGAAATGGGGACAATTGTAGGGACTGGAGAGGACACGGGTAGGGATGGTAGTTGGAGCTGCAGGAGTTTATAGAGATGGCAGGACTGTTGGTACTGGGGACTACATTGACATGGACAATAGTTGGAGCTGCAGGAGTGAGTGAGATAGGGTGGGGTGAAGGGGCCGGATCAGTTTACACAGCAAGAGAGAATTGTCGCGATTGGAGGGGCCAGAGATGATGATGGTTATAGGGCTGCAGGAGTTCAGAGAACTAGTGAGCGCTGTGTAGGTAGGTTTGAAGCATTCCCATCAGATACACAGAGATGTTGAGTGCTGTTCAGGAGTTGAGTACAGAAATCGAGAGAGTTGCAGATACTGGAAGATATGACAAAGACAGTAAGCTGTAGTATTTGAAGAGGTTACAGCATCAGGATACATTGAGAAGTTGGAGGCTGCTACAGGTGTTAAACATGCAGCAGGGGATCAATAACGTTATATTGATTAGGATGATTGGAAGCTGTGGAGATAAAGAACGAGAATTGCAGGAACTGAAGAATATCTCAGATGAGGAGGAACATATGTACTAGAGGTGTTAGAACATGAGATGTGCTGTATTCAATGGAGTCAGGGAAGATACAGGGAGATCTGAAGGGACTACAGGTGATATAAAGGATAGTAAGGCTCCTCAGTGTCGGATGGGGGCAGTTTTCACAGACAGGGAGATTCTTTTTTGGGAGGATGTTATTTACAGAGATTAAGAGTGCTTTATAGAATTGAGGAACGAACAGAGATATGGAAGGCTGTAGTTAATGAAGACATTTGTTGTTGTCGGATGCTGAGGTTCTGGAAATTATGTGGACCGGAAAGCTGGACAATCTGCCAGAGCTGACAGAGATAGGAACAGCAATAGAGCCGGAGACACTAACACAGAAAGGGAGTATTGCACACATTGGAGGGGGTTTCCGCTTTAGGGATGGTTGTAGGGGAGTGTAACATTTACACAGATAGGGGTGTAAGAGCTGGAGAATATCATGGAGATGATAAAATGGATGGACAGACCAGAGGAACTTACATTGACAGAATGGGTGATAGCAACAGTAGGATGTTAAAGAGATAGTGAGTCTTGTAGGAACTGGATTGCGAGAGTCTCAGGCATTGGAGTGGGTTCTGCAGGGAGTGCTAGAGGGACCTGAGAGTTTTACGCAGATAGGGATGATTGTTAGATCTCCACATTATCATCGGCTTTCAGGAGTGGAAGAAGTTACACAGATAAGGAGGGATATTGGAGCTGTGGGAGTTCCCAGGGAATCGAATGTTTGGAGGGTTTGTGTCTGTTTATAGATAAAGCGATTATGTTCAGTGACAGTAATATGGAACACAGAGGGAGAGTTTAGATTAGAGGCCCCACAGCTTGGAAACAAGCATTTCGGCCGAACAAGTCCACACCAACCGTCCGGAGAGTAACCCACCCAGACACATCTACCTCTGATTAATGCAACTAACACTACGGGCAATTTAGAATGGCCAATTCACCTGACCTGCATGTCTTTGGACTGTGGGAGGAAACCGGAGCATCCAGACGAAACCAACGCAGAAAAGGGGAGAATGTGCAAACTCCACACAGACAGTCACACAACGCTGGAATCGAACCTGGATCACTGGCACTGTAAGGCATCATTGCTCACCACTGAGCCACCTGATGCCCCAAATTGCAGGATTACGCAAAGAGAGGATGTTTGAGCTGCTGGGAGAAATGTCGGGAGTGGAGGAGCAAACAGAGATGTGGAGTGCTGTTGCGGCTGGAAAAGCGTCTGGAGGTGTTTATATCGATAAGGGGGTCGGTAGGGATCGGAGATAGTTACTGAGGTTGTGTGGTGGTATAGGCTAGGTGGCAAGAATGTGTCTGCCTGCAGAAGATTATAGTCATATCATGTTCTCTTGGGACTTGAGGAAGGTACATAGGTGGATATTTTGGTCTAGCCTGGAGGATTTTACAGAGATGGGGTGGACTGTAAGTATTGTGCAAAACTACAGAAATAGGGATCATTGTACTGAGTGCACGATGAGATTATTGAGATTTGGCAAGTTGAGACTGGACCAATTTACAAATAGGGAGAGATGTCAACATTGGAGTAGGTTTCAAATATACAGCAGGATTATGGGAGGAGTGGATGATACAGTAATAGAAAATTTTCTGGAATTACAAGCATTAAAAATGCTGGCGTAGATGAGTTGGGCCAAAAGGTATGTTTCCTTGCTGTATGACACTATCACATGACAAGAGACAGTGTGAGAGAGGGAGGAGAGAACAGAAAGATCCCAGTTTTCAATACAAAATCCTTGAGCGAGGCCTGCTTCCCATCTGTTGTCCTGATGCTCACTATGACAGCACAGGCATGGATGAATAAATGTGAACTCCCGATGCTGTTTCAGGAAGGCTCAGTACAGTCGATCTGAAAGTCATCCTCTCACAAGAGGGTGGGAATTGAGCCTGGGACCATCATGCTCTGTGTTCACCCTTCAACACAGTACCTATAACATGTTATCTGAACCAAAGTTCCATCCCTTAAATGTTGTCTGCTCTGTTCACTGTGAGTGATCCTACCTCGCTGCAGGATTTAGTGAAGGCTCCAGATCTCACTCTTCATCGCTCTGGCTGAACAGCCGTCTTCAATATGGTGATAGACGAGACAGGAGTTGGGAATTCTGCTGAGTCAGGAATATCCTGAGTACCTACATGAGGCAGAGAAATAGACAGAATGATAAATCAGACTGATGCAGTGAAGGTAACACATGGAGAATGGCACTGAGTCCCACAGAGATCTGGAATATCCCAGTCTCCATCCCTGGCCTGTGATGCCCATCTCTCTGGAATGGAGAACACTGTTGGCTCAGGATCTGGAGTAGCTGCAAAAGGTGCAGTCACCGGCAGCAATTAGACCCTCACAGTGACAGATACCACATGGAGAGATACTGAGTGATAGCACAAGAGTGCCGGAAGGTATCAGGATCAAACCACGGTCAAGATGAAGGGGTTTGATTCATGGTGCAATGGGATCAATACTCAGGGATGAGGGAGCTATCAGTGGGCCAGGCGATGGACTAGTGTTACTCTCACTAGCCTGTTCATCCAGAATTTAATGGTGGTGTCAGGGATACCCATCTGACTGCTTAATATCGTATAAAGAAGGAAATCTGTCAAAAGCAGTTGGTCTGGCCTACATATGAATCCAGACCTAGAGCAATGGGATTGGCTCTCAACTGCCCTCTGAAATGGTCTGGCAAGCCACTCAGCTCTCGGGCAACTGGAAGCGGGCATGAAATGCTGACCAGCCAGAGACAGCAAAATCCTATGAGTGCATTAAAACAACACTGCTGAAACCAGTGTCCTGGTTAATCATGTCGGTAGGTTTATGGACAGGGCTTTAATCTGGCAGAGAGGATGCAGGGACAGGGTTCAGGTGAAAGGAGCTTTCCAAATGCAAAGAGAAAATGTGAAGCCTTGGAACAGCATGGGAATGTGGCTGAAGAAAGGAACAGGAAGGGACAGAGTTTAACTAAAACTGTACATCAGCAAATCGGGTTGTGACAGGACATTATGGGAAAGACTAAATAATAATGTTTTTATTTGGAATTGCCAAAATATCTGCAATAAGGTAATAGACTTGTGACACAGAGATAAATTGGATTTGGTCAGCAGAGAGACGTGATTACAGGGTGAACAAAGGTGGAGCATAAATATTCAACGGTAAACAACCTTACAGGATCTCAGGCAGAATGGAAAAGCAAGATGGGAACCCTGACAGTAATGGCAACAAAGGCATTACAGAGAAAGCATTTGGCATCAGATTATGCAGCTGAATCATCCTGAATGCAAATTCTGGCTGCTACTACGTATCAAAAAATAGGCAGGATAACAGCTTTTACACTGCCAACAGTATTGCTCATCCCTGCATTAAACAGGAATTCATTTGAATTTGTAACAAAGGTGGTGTGATAATTTTGGGAGACCTCAACCTTAGCATAATCTTGGGACAGACACATTGGCAAGAGTGATATTATCCGAGATCCTCCTTGAATGTTTTTGTCAGAGTTTATTTGAATACACATTGTGCAACTGGCTAGGGGTGTAACTATCTCAGATCGACCATTGGGTGATGAAGCTGAGTGAATGAGTAATATCACATCGAGATTCTCCAGGAAATTATCCTGGAATTCAAAGAGACTATGACATTTTAAAGTGACCATAAAGCACATCCGAACATCAGTAACAATGCCAATTACATGATTTTGAGAGAGAACTGACAAAAGTAAACAGGGGAAACAGACTGAAATGCCAGGCTGTAAATGAACAGTCGAAAACATTTAGAGCCAGAGTGTCCTAGAGACGTACAGCTCTTAAACAGACCCTTCAGTCCAACTGGTGCACGCCGACCAGCTATCCTTTCCTAATCTTGTCCCATCTGCCAGCACTTGGCCCATATCCCACTAAAGCCTTTTTATTCATATACCAATCCAGATGCCTTTTGAATGCTGCAATTGTACCAGCTTCCACCACTTCCTCTGGCAATACATTCCATACATACACCACACTGCGTGAAAACGTTGCCCTTAGGTCCCTTTTAAATCTTTCATCTCTCACCCTAAATCTATGCCCTCTAGCTTTGGTCTCCACCACCTCAGGGAAAAGACCTTATCTGTTTATCCTGTCCATGCCGCTCATGATTTTATAAACTTCAAGAATGTCACACCTTAGCCTCTGATGCTCCATGGAAAACAGTCCCAGTCGTTTCAGCCTCTCCCTATAGATCATATCCTCCAACCCTGGCAACATCCATGTAGATCTTTTCTGAACACTTTCAAGTTTCACAACATCTTTCCGATAGGAAGGAGACCAGAATTGCACGCAACATTCCAACAGTGGCCTACCGAATGACCTGTACAGCTGCAAAATGACCTCCAAACTCTGATACTCAATGATCTGATCAAAAAAGGAAAGCATACCTAACACCTTCTTCACTATCCTATCTACCTGTGACTCCACATTCAAGTAGCAATGCACCTACACTCCAAGGTCTCTTTGTTCAGCAACACTCCCTCTAACTTTGCCATTAAGTGTATAAATCCTGCTAAGATTTGCTTTCACAAAATTCAGCACCTCACATTTATGTGAATTAAACTCCATTTGTCACTCCTCAGCCCATTCGCCCATCTGATCAATATCCCATTGTACTCTGAGGTAACCTTATTCACTGTCCACTATATCTCAAATTTTGGTGTCATCAGGAAACTTATTAAAGGTACCTCCTACGTTCATTTATATAATGATGAAAAGTAGTGGACCCAGCAACGAACTTTGTGGCACACCATCGGCACTATAGAACAGTGCAGCATTGCAATAGGCCCTTCGGCCCACCACAATGCTATTCTCAACTGATCCCATCTGAATGTACATGCTCCATATCCCTCTATTCCCTGCCTGTTCATGTTTCTGTCGAAATGCCACTTCAAAACTTTACTCACATTTCTGTTTCAAGACCTCGCTTGGCAACTTCCACTCTCTGAAAAAAAATCTTGCCTCACACACAGCATTTAAACTTTCTCTTTCTCACCTTAAAACTCTGAGCTCTAGTATTTGAAACTTACACATTGGAATAGAGATTCTGACTATCCACATTATCGATCCTGTCCTAGCGTTATGTTCCTGTACCTGGTCGCCTGTCAGCCTCTGATACTCTCACAAAGCAATCCAACTTTGTTTAATTTCCTCTTACACCTAACGCATCTTTAAAAACACAATACTGGTAACGTGCTGATAAACCCTTTTTGTACCCTCTCCAAATCCTCCACATCCTTCCTATGTTGAGATGAGAACTGCACGCAGTACTCCAAATGTGGCCAAACAAACGTTTTATACAATTACAGCATCAGATGCAAACCACGATACCCAACGTTGTGTCCGATGAAGGCCAGTGTTCCATTTGCTTTCTTTCCCAACTGAAACACTTCTGTTGCCATTTTCAGCATGTGGCTGGCTAGCACCAAAATCATAATAGAAACTTCAAAGATTTTACTCTGCCGGGATGTTAAACAAATGTTAATCCTTGTTATATTATGAGAACTTGGGAAGCTGACAAGGTGTGACATCAAACAAGCGATCAAAGAAGTGGGTTTCAAGGCGCATTTTGTCACATAAAACGAAGTTTGTATCACAAAACTGATTTGAACGAATTTGTTCTGCTCGAGGTCATCATCTTTTGTCAGACTCAAAACGACTCAGAATTTAGTTCTTCTATAACTCAGTGGTTCGAGGCTGATTTTGTAAACCACGGATTTTAACCTTCATTCTCACGGCAGCCTTGCTGAATTTCCTTACAACTATTGCAACAAGCATCCGAAGGTGCGTTGTATGTGTTGTTAGGACTTATTTTTGAAGAAAGAGCTGAAAGTCATTTTTTACACAGACCAAGCCTCATCTGTTTTAGTTTGGAAGTCCACATCCGTGTTTTTCTTCTGAGGACCATGTGGATGACAAGTTTCTGATGCGAAGTATGCCTTCGTTTGGCAGGAAGAAAAACGTGACTCATTAGAAGCAATAAACTAACGGTGAAACAGTGGGGGACGAAAACTTACAGGGATGCGGATGTGTGCTTCTGTTCCTTATGTAGAGACAGGAATGCGCTGGAATCTAAATTAAACCGGTCAGAGGCTGGATGTGCACAGCTAGCCATTCTGCCTCAGAGGCGGAGACATCGACGGTTTGCAGATACCAAATATTCACGATTGGGGCAGTCTTCGAAGGACAGCCTCCTGCCAGTTTACCCCTCTGCTTATGTCAACAGAATCGGGTTTTAAATCTAGTAATGAAGAAAGAAGAGGCCAAACGGTTCAATTCCTCATTTTATGTTAGCTGGGATGTCCTGAGGACTTTGTCACTCTCAAACTATATGTCTGTATAGGTCCATCTATGGGTCAAAATGAGGTTCAGTCCTTCCCCAGGTCATGAACAAATGTGACGGTACCTGACTTCAGTCTCTATCGTTGGTTCATTTGAAATTAAAACTTTGCATGGAAAGTCTCATTGAGACAATCACTTCAGACGTCAGGCTAGATTAGAATACTTACAGTGTGGAAACAGGCCCTTCGGCCCAACAAGTCCACACCGACCCACCGAAGTGCAACCCAACCATACCCCTACATTTACCCCTTTACGTAACACTACGGGCAGTTTAGCATGGTCAATTCACCTGACCCGCACATCTTTGGACTGTGGGAGGAAACCGCAGCACACAGAGGAAACCCACGCAGACACGGGGAGAACGTGCAAACTCCACGCAGTCTGTCGCCTGAGTCGGAAATTGAACCCGGGTCTCAGGCGCTGTGAGGCAACAGTGCTAACCACTGTGCCAACGTGCCGCCCATTACTGTGACTGTGGGCCAAGTAGTGGTAACTGAAAAGGAGAATGGATGGATGTTTGATGACTGGTACTGGCATGATGTATTACTCTGTGCTGTAAAAGCACGGTGTCACGAACATCCATTTTCGATAGAAATGTCTCATCACAGGAAAAGAAATCTCTGCTGTTAAGAGAAGACACAATTGCACATGCCGTCCTTCCTGGTCGAACAGTGGTTCCGATGCAGCACTTTCACCGCTGTGGTTTGGGTTCATTTCTTGGTCAGGGAATCAGACTTTATTGTTCCTGGTTAGGGCAACAACAAAGTAGAGCATCTTTGACTGGAATCACATGACAAACGCGTCCGCATGTGCCTTGCAATATTGTACAGGGCCATAAGGTGGCTCACTGGTTATCACTGCTGCCTCACAGCGCCAGAGATATGATTTGCCTGCAACTGGGTTGACTGTCAGTAAGGTGCCTACTTCAGGCGCAAATGAAGAGAAAAAGGGTAAGGAATTGTTCTGTGAGGGTTAATCCCTGCAGGATTGGTGTGCATTGGTTGCATTGAATAGCCAGTTTCTGAACTGTAGGCATTCTATGTTCCCTTAGTGTGTTGCTTTAGCAAATGATCAGACCAGGGAGAAAAGTGAGGAAAAACTGTCACTTCCCAGTCAGGGATTGATCCATTACGCGACAACCAACGGATTCCCTTTTGCCTGAACTAGCTCCTATTTTCCCTACATTGGTAATGGCAGTACCCAGCATTAGACCGCGTTTTAATGTGTTGCATTGGACCCAGCATCCTTTCCCAACATGGACTATGCAGGGATATAAAGAGATAATAAAAGACATGGATGGCGATGACTGGAATGAAAAGACGTCAGGAAGAATGGACAGCGTTTACTTGGAAACAAAAAAAATGGATAGGAAGCCATCGATGTAGTGAGGGGTAATGCCATTTGAAAAGACAAGGCGAGGTTTCATGGGTTGGTGGAAGAAACGAATAGATCATATGGCGTGACACCAGGTTGTGTCCGTATGGAAGGTTTCCAGGCGATGAGAATTTGGTGAGAGGAAACAGGAGGGAAATTCCTTCATTCGGATGGATCTATATCAAAACTTTAGAACTTCAAAACCAGCGATGAATGATAAAGAGAAGTTTGGAAAGTTGAATTTGAATTCGAAAATGATTACTTTTTTGCTGGAAAGGTTATTGAGAAGCTGATCCTAATATATTTGTGAAGACGCGTGCAGTCAGGCAAGTAATGAATTTCACCACGACAGGGAGTCTGGGCGGCCATGATGGGTACGCGTTACGTGCACACTCTGTAATTGGGTAAAATGAATTGGAAAGAAACTTCATAACACCTGCAACTGAGTAGGACTAAGTACAGAATGTGCTGATTGTGAGGAAAGGTTCAGCAGCTTGTTCCACGTGAACTTCTATAAATTGTATTAAAAAACTGAGCATGAAAGGGAAGCCGGTTTGCTCAGTCCGCTGCATAACTGGTTTATGATATAAAGTGAAGCCAACAGTGTGGGATTAATTCTCGAAATGTCTCAGCATAACCTCAGGGTCATGATCTCCCAACTCAGCTAATACTTTAGACGATGGCGATAATCAAAGTGAAACTGTACTATCGTGAGTGGGAACTGACCTGCTAATGTAATGCACCTTTATCCTTTCATGTGTAGCATTGTAACATTTGTCTGCAATCACAGAGAAGGGAGTGAGTCCATATGCTGCTCACTCATCTCCCCCAAAAATATCCATTAACAAGACACAAAAAATATTCCTGCTGCAATTCTGTAATCTTCACAGCAATACTTAAAAACATCGTTATCGTTTCGATTCCAGTTTTTCTGATAACAGTCAAAATGTCCAATGAGTTAAATCTAATATTTTGTGGACTGCTTTAATGGCCTGTGCGAGCTTGCAGCAACACCGGTAATATGTAAAGAGCTAAACATCCTTTCCAGAATTTAACACAGCGCAGGATCAGCGGTATGAAAGACGTCATTGTTTGCAAAAATCACCTCTGTATCTCTATTGAGTGTTGGATATTCACTGAGGGCGTATTTATGGCTGGTCTTAAGTAACTGAGGCATTTCCTAAGGACAGAGCACTCCAAGAAATCATATTTTTTTTAGAATAAATGTTGTTTTACTCAACGTTCTTTTGTAACTTTTAAATATATATGCACAGACATATACATGCATGCGCACATACATTTATATCTGTGTGGATATATAAATATGCGCATATATGTGCATGTGTGTGTGAATTCAGGACATTAGTAATGGATAGTCGGCCATTTGAATGTTCTTCCTATAGAATGTGAGAGCGTAGAGATTGCAATAATGTCCCAGAAATGTGGTGAAAATGTGGCATAGAAAAATGTGGCGGAAATCGACTTTATTGAATGCTGCGTACGTTTACAGTGGTGTCCTGCGTTGATCACAGGAAATGTCATGTCGCCACTGGACTGGGGTTTTCCGTCGATCGGTTTCACTTCGTCAGGGAATTCGATTCACTGAAATTTCACCAACTTCCATCGGCATGTTCATATGACACATCGACCCATACTGCACACAACGACAACAATATTCAGCATACTGCACCCACGAGGACGTGGCATGGTTTTTATAAACAGTGAAGATTGATTAATGTTATGCAAGGGCAACGTAAATTCCAATTTAATTGCTGAAGACGCAAGAATCCAGAGTAAGATTCAAAATGTCAGAACTTCACGTTCATTACCTTGGCCAGAATTCCAGCCCAGCAAAGGGGAAATCTGCCCCAGAAGCACCTGATTCCATGCATTTGCTTGCTCCAGGTGTCCGCTTTGAAACCCATGCGAAGCAACATTCAGCCTGAAGGAGAACTTGTCAGAATTCTCCACAGTCTGATCTAAAGCTAAAACAAGAGCTGTCTATTCCAGTTGAAAGGGAAGGGATGTGGAGGTGAGACCAAAATATTTCGTGGTGTTTAATTCATATTGTTATCATTACGATTGTTTAAAAATCTGGACCAGAAATGGCACAGACACAAAGGAGCCCATTGTTAATACCGATCTGGCCCCGCTCCCTGATTCAATATCATCATGGCTGACACAACAATTCTGTGTATTTTTTCCAGCCTATCCGCATCATCGTGTTGTCTACTGACTAAGAGATGTTTATTGATCTCTATCATAAATAGACATCGAAAATTTAAACTTGTGAGAGGAAAATATTTCGTTTCGAGACAGTTGGGTTTCTGCACGAATATTGTTGGTTTTGCAGATGAGCAGCTGAGTCTGCTCTGACCGACTTCCAAACCATAAACTAAAAATCGACTCTGATGGGACTCGAACCCACAACCTTTGAATTACAATCTGAGCAGTGACATAGAAGTCCAACGCGCTATCCATTGCAACACAGAGCCACGCCTGCAATTACCTTTGAACACACAAATTTGTCTTT
This sequence comes from Hemiscyllium ocellatum, assembly GCF_020745735.1. Taxonomy (NCBI): domain Eukaryota; kingdom Metazoa; phylum Chordata; class Chondrichthyes; order Orectolobiformes; family Hemiscylliidae; genus Hemiscyllium; species Hemiscyllium ocellatum. Next base: position 259,219 of record NW_026869111.1, on the reverse strand, counting down.
GACCCATTGCGTTCAGGACACCCATCTCGCATCTGTCTGTCCTGGTTACACTTTCCAGTACCTGTTCCTTATCCACGTGTGCTCTGGCACTTCAAATGTACGTCTACAGACTGCTGGAATGTTCTCATGACACGTAGCTTTACCACATGCTCAGATAATGATTTCCAGATTCGCAACACTCTACTGGTGAAAGCATTGTCGCAAATTCTCCTCAAAACATCTTGTCTCCTGTATTTCATTTATGCCACTGTATTCCTTCCAAATATAGTCTGATCCCTCTCATACATATATATCCTTTTCATAAAATGTGCACGTTAATCGGTTACTCAAAGAGCCTTCTCTGCTCTTCGATAAACATCCCCCAACCTAGCTCGTCTACCTTCACAATGGAAATGGTCCAGCCCTTGCCATTCCTGTCATCTCCTCTGAATATCTCATCCTGCAATCAGAAGCTTCCAGCAATCTGGCGATTGCAACGGACAAGCAATGTTCCCTGAAGTAAAGCCAAAAGGTCTGAACAAAATCAACAGCTAGTGTCCATATCTCATGAAAAGGAAAGTTAACATTTCGAGTCCAATGATCTGTCTTCGGAACTGATGGGATGGACGGGTGGGTGGAGAATGTGGAAGAGGGTGGACGGGTTCTAAAATGATTGAACTCGATGTTGGGTCCTAACGTTTGCATGGTCTGTTTGTATAAAATGAGTTGAAGGTATTCCAGCTTGAGTTATTCCTTGAAGGAGCACTGCAGCAAACCAGAGACCGGAATAGTGGCCTGGGAACACAGTGTCTCGATTAGAGTGTGGCTGGAATTGTACAGTAGTTCAGGCAGCATCCGAGGAGCAGCAAAATCGACGTTTCGGGCAACAGCCCCTCATCAGGAATACAGGCAAAGAACCTGAAGGGTGGGAAAACAGTGTAATGTTGAAGTTACAGGAGATTGGAAGATCGGGATAGTTTTTGTTGATTCTGGACAGAACGCAGGTAATCTCAGTTTTGTCACCGACTCTGTTTTCCTCTCTCCATTTCAGAAATATCACATTCTGAGCAGGAAATGCAGTTGCCTCTATTGAACGAAGTGCAGATGTGACTGGAAGCTTCCACATGTGATGAGAGACATGAGAAACTAGCAGGAAATGTAGCTTACAACATAGAACGTTACAATGCAGTGCAGGCACTTCGGCCCTCGCTGTTGCAGCGACCTGTAAAAATAATGTGATGTCCATTGTAATGGAAAATTAGCATTTATTTCGAAACCAATAAAAGCACAGGGAAACAAAGAAGTAAGAACCTGACTTTGCAGAGGCAAGTATTGCAGACTGAAAGAAAAAAAATGTAAAGTTAAACCGAACTAATGGCAGACTTACAGAGCCAGTAAACGACCATATCACCAGACAAGGAATGGGGAAAAAACAACTCTGTATCTGGAAAGGAACTCGAATATTTCAGGTCCCTGACATTGAGGTGTTGATAAGAAGAAGCGAATTCTATGACCAAGGGAAATTGTATTATATGTGGAAGGTGCACCAGTTCCCTTTTTTTGTGGATACAGGGGCAACATATTCAGTCCTTAAATCTCGGCCGTTGAGAGAGTCGACGCAATGGATGCATCAGGATTCGTGACATGAGAGAGATTAACCGCACCCCTATTGTGTGAAACCAGTAATGGTGAAACATTCCAATTCTCATTTCATTTCTCGGAATTGTGTTCTTTAAATCTGATGGCTGCCGATCTCATAGTGAGTCTGGGGTCGGATTTGCGCAGTATCCTGACAGGCTTGCAGGTAATACAAAAAGAAGATTTACCAGCGCAGGCTGTAAAATCCGACTCACGACTCCTGATGCATGGCTATAAGTGATGATTACCCAGAGAGTCATAAGTTCAGTGAGCGATTCGCTCGCCCAGGTTGCAAGTAACCATATTAATCCCATTAACCCCGATTTTCTTGCTGGAGATATGAGGCACTGCTCAGCACGCATACACCGTCATGGCCCTTACAAATCATATGAGAAGGATTGTTTTAGGAGAATGTTTTAACCAGGTCAGTTATTATTGTGCGAATTTTATTAGAACGATCACAGATGTGCGGTCAGTGTAAACTTATCCAAAATATCTGTCGGGCAAATAGAACCTATTTTTTAGATGTGGAACGCTCCTATCCTCAAGTACCATTGGCGAACACATCCAGTGACATGTGGCAGGATTTCAGACCATGGGTACTACTGGCACAAAAAAAACAAAAGCTTGTGTCTTCAGGGACGATGTGCATATCTGCTTCAGTCTAGATATAAGGACATATATGGAGAAACTAAATTGGCTAACTCAGGCAGATCGGGCAGTCCCGGTAACCCCCGCCAAGAGGGTAGCCTAGTGTTGAGCTATGGTAGATGTTTCGGATCCAAGATTAAGTAGGATCCCTACTGAGTGCAGGGCAAAAGGCAAACGTGATGTGGGGTTCATACGAAGCCTTGAATCCAAAAGAATAATCCCGAAGTCTCAGTATCGTTCTTGAAGAACAAAAGACTCGTTAAAACCCGAGGCTGGAAAAGGAATTACTCCAGTCGTTGACTCCGTCCTGAAGGATGAAGTGATAATTCCCTGTGGATAATCACCGGTGAGTGCCCCCATTCTTCCAGTCAAAAAGGCAAGCATTCCAGGTAAATGGAGGTTTATTTTTAGATTAGATTTACAGTCTACAAACAGGCCCTTCGGCCCAACAAGGCCACACCGATTCGCCGAAGTGCACCCCACCCATACCAGTACACTAGGGGGCAATTTAGCATGGCCAATTCACCTGACCCGCACATCTTTGGCATGCAGGAGGAAACCGGAGCCCCCAGAGGTGACCCACACAGACATGGGGAGAACATACAAACTCCACACAGTCAGTGGCCTGAGTCGGGAATTGAACCCGGCTCTTAGGCGCTGTGAGGCAGCAGTGCTAACCACTGTGCCACCGTGCACCCCGCAGGTAGTCAATTATGCTGTTGTTCCGCCCGCCCCAAATGTTCCTAATCCTTGTGCAATATTACCCAAATACAACCGGATAGTAAATGGTTCTCTGCTGTGGATTTAGCAAAAGCCGTCTTTAGTGTAGTGTTACAACCAGACAGTCAATTCTGGTTCACCTTTCCATTCAAATGCACATCGTATACATTCAGGTGAATGGTCTCTTTGCAGTATGAACTCACTTGAATTTCAGCAGATTTCCAGAATCAATTAATTATTTCAAATCACAGCGGACGAATGATCTCTCCTCTGTGTGAACTCACTGGTGCCTCAGCAGACTAAATGCTGAAAGAATCCTTTCCCATTCTTAGAACAGGCGAACGGCCTCTCTCCACTGAGTTCGCAGATGTAAAGTGAGATCAAATGACGTCCTGAACCCATTCCCTATGAGAGAGTACTTGAATGGTTTCTTGTCAGAGTAAATACGTTGAATGTACAGCAGTTCGTGACACCTTTTAATGCCCTTTTCATACTCTAGGCCATTAAATGGTTTCTTGTCAGTGTGAACCCACTGACGAGTCAGCAAGTTAGAGAACTGAGCAACTCCCTTTCCACACTGAGAACAGTTGAATTGTTTTCCCCCAGTGTGGTTGCCCTGATGAATCTTCAGGGCAGACAAGCAATTGAATCGTCATCAAATTTCCGCAGTTTCTCTCCAACGTCCCTCCAATTATGCCTCGATATTTCAGATAGTGAATACTTCCACTCCACTGTGAATTTACCTTTCTGCTTTCATTTTCAAAGGCGGGAAAGTTTCAGGCTATATGGAACAAAGCAACACCTTCAAATTCCGATGTAATGCTTCGTTTCAGTTTCCCAACAACAAATCCTCATCTTTGATACCACTCAAATAAATCCAGAAATATCTCAATAAGAGAGGATCCTCAGAACACCACAGCATGTGATTTTCATTCTCCATGGATGTGGTTATTCCAGAACAGGTCAGCATTTATTGTTCATTCCTGATTTGACTGGATAAGGTGATGATGAGCTTCCATCTTGAACCATAGTTTCTATGTGCTGACGGCAGATCCAAATTATAGGTAAGTGGAATCCATAGTTTTGACCCAGTGATTCTGGAGTAATGGCAATATATTTCCAGATCAGGATGATAAGTGGTCTTTCCTATCTGTTGAGTGCCCTTTTCCTTTTAGATGGATGCAGTTGTGAGTTTGTAATGTACTTTTGATGGAGCCTTGGTGAATATCTGCAGTACATCTAGTGGATGGTGCAGATGCATGTCTGAGCGTTTGGTTATGGTGGGAATTGATGTTTGTCGATGTTTTATTAGTTATGTGTTGCTGCTCAATTCAGCTGCTCTGTTCTGAACGGTTTTGAGCTTTTCAATATCGTTACAGCTGCAGTAAGGAATCCTCAAGAAGGTTGGGATTTAAATAGTTCTTGCTACCCAGATGCTGACTAATCTGTTGTGCTTCTCCTGTACATTGTTTCTTTCACACTGCAATCATCCAGGCGAAAAGGAACCATCCCATCATGTCTCATTCTGTATTGTAAAGTAGTAAACAGTTGGTAGGGAAAGAAGAAAAGAAAGAGAAGAACATTTGGTCAATGAGGTGAACAACGAACTCGCTCTGAGAGTGAACAGCGGTTAATGGAGACTGCCAGTGACAAATCATCGGTGGCGTGTAATCGCAGGCTATGTGTTATTCAGTCTTTAGGAGTCAAGACAATCTCTGACTATGACCTGCTCCTGTGGCCGCAATGATATATGGCTGCTAAAGTTAGCTTCTCAAAGACATTGTGACTTTCACTGCACCAAAATAGGACTTTGGACCCATCTTCCAAATGTCCATCATGAAGCAACGATCCATTCTCATCCCATTATTTTTCAGAAATTGGTCTGGAGCTTTAACCACTCTGGTACTCCAAGTGATCAGCGAAATATTTTTCTAATTCCACCACCTCCAGCGAAATGCTATTACCAAACATACATCCCCCTCCCCGCCCTTTGTCCGCCTCCCCCGCGGAACATTCCCTCCAGGGCATTGTGGTGCACTGCTCCTTCTCTCTCAACACCTCCCCCAAAGTCCATGGAAGCTTTCCCTAAAATCCCGGAATATGTGACGCATACATTCATAGAACATGAGAACGAGGAGCAAGGCTTTGCCGCACAGGCCTTAAAGAATACTTCGCCATTCATTCAGCTCATGCCTGATCTTTCCATGGACACGCATCCACTTAACCAAACTCTGAAGGTAATCTTTACTTACTTTATTGTTCAAAACAAAAGCAGCCCGAGCTAAAAAAATTGATTGATGTCGCATCAACTACATCGTTGGGCAAGCTCTCCATCGAGGAACAACCCTCTGGTTGAAGAAATTCCTTCTCAATTCAGTCCTATATCTCGTTCTAATCCAGAAGCTGTGCCCTCTTGCACTAGTTTCATCTGCAAATGGAAGCATGCTCTCGTTTTCTATCTCACACATGACCTTCATAATCTTATACGTTTCCATAAGATCCGGCCTCATTCTTCTAAATTTTCGGAATAAGCCTATTCCACATACCCTCCTGTCATCAGCGAACACCTACAAATCCGGAATTCCATCTGCCAGAATAGTGCCCCTGAACAGCACGTTGTTGAGGCCATTTTTAAAATCTAAGTACTTCAATTCACTGCGTCCAGTTGTACACCATGATCGTAATGCCATCATAGAATTCGAAAAGATTTTGCAGGAATGACCTGCTCTTCATTAACCCAGGCTGCATTTGTGTAATTTCTACGGAGAAGCCCCGCAATTTTTTCTCGATAAAAGACTCAAGAAATTTATGCACTACAGATATTAAACAAACTGGTATATTATGTTGGAGAATGGGTCTGGGTGGGTTGCACTTTAGCGGTCGGTGTGGACTTGTTGGGACGAATTACTACGATACTCGAAGTAATCTGATCTAATTCTTCATATTTTGTCTGCCTCACGTTTTAAACAGTGACGCCATATTTGTGTTTTCCAATCTGCTGGGACTGCCCAGAGACCAACGAATTTTGGAAAATTACCGCAAGCACATACCATTGCCTTTAGTACCCTGCGATGCATTCTATCAAGTCCTGGAGACGTAACCATCCTTTGCAATATTAGCTTCAACAATCCAACGCTAGTTCTTTTGTTATAATGTCTGTTCCCAGGTCGTCACCAAACGTCATCTCTTTATCAATTATTGGCATGTTATTAATATCCTCCACTGTGAAGACCGACGCAAATGCCTGATCAATGTCACTGCTATTTCCGCATATCCCATAAGGAAATGCCCCTTCTTATCCACGAGAGAGTCAACGTTTACTTTTGCCTCTTTTTTCATTTTGTATTTTACTAGAAACTTCTCCTATAAATCTTTATATTCTGTGATATTTTTAATGCCATGTTCTTTCTCACACTTTTCTGCATTAAATTCCATTTGCCAACTCTCAGCCCAGCTCTACTGCATACCTGTGTCACTGTGTTATCTACAATATCTTTCAGCACTGTGTACAACTTTCCCGAACTTAGTGTCGTCCGCAAATTTACTAACCCATCTGTCTCCGCCCCCATCCAGCTCGTTTACAAAAAAATGACAAAAAGCAGTGAATCCAAAACAGATCGTTGCAGTACACCACAAGCAACAGAATTCCAGGATGAAGTTTTCCCATCAAGTAACACCCTCTGTCTTCTTTCAGCTGGCTAATTTCTGATACAAAGCACGACATCCCCCTCATTCCCATGCCTCAGTATTTTGTGAGTCACCTGCCGTGGCGAGATTTATCAAACTGCTAACTGAAATCCAAACGTGCATTACATGAACGGCTTTATCCTCATACATCTGTTTAGTCATCTGGCAAGTTTTGACAAGAGTTGTAGCTCAGTTTTAACTTCCCAGATGAAGATTTGCTCACTGAGCTGAAAGGCTCATTTCCAGACGTTTCGTTACCCTCCTGGTTAATATATTCATTGTGCCTTCGGATGACGGACTGTTCATGAATTCTGCTTTCTATTTATATGCTTGCGGTTCTTTGGGTTGGTGATGCCATTTCCTGTAGTGATATAATTTCCAGTTCTGTTTTTCAGCGAGTTGTAGATGAAGTCTGTCTCGATGTGATTTTGATGGATTTCCAGTTGGAATTCCATGCTTCTCGGAATGATCGCGTGTGTCTCTGTTTCACTTGTGTTCGGATGGATGCGTTGTCCAAGTCAAAGTAGTGTCTCTACTGATTTGTTTGTAAGGATACCAGTGAGAGAGGGTCACGTGGTATTGTGGCTAGTTGATGTTCATGTATCCTGGTGGCTCGTTTTCTGCCTATTTGTCCATATGCAAAAACTGATGTCATTTCCAAAATGCCATGCAAGAACTTGACAAAAATTGCATTCGATAAACATTGCATTCGCCTGAGGCAACACATCCATCCGAGGACAAGCCAAACACCTACATGCAGGAGACTTAATCGAAGCATGGCATTCCATACAGAACTCCATCAACAAACACTTTGAGTTCAACGCCATCGAATACCCCTTGAGAAAAAAAGAACTGGATATGACATCACTGTCGGAAATGACATCACCAACCCAAAGAAACCCAAACATATCAAGAGAAAGCAGGAATCATGAACAGTGCATCGCCTGGAGACCCACTGAAATTGTTACCTAGTAGGGTGATGAAACGTCTGGAAATGAACTTTCCAATTCAGTGAGCAAACCGACCTGCAGTTCAACGATCATTTCACAGAGCTCGATAATGTTTGTGAGTGTCGTCCACCCATTCACATAACCGGCTTGACTTGCCCTCATAAATTTATTCCATTCGAGATGATTACAAATCTTATCTCATGGAACTTTTCCAACACTTTACCCACAACCGAGGGAAGGGTCAATGGTCTATAATTTCCAGGGTTTCCTTTACTCCCTTTTTTGAATGAGAGAGCAATTTTTCTATCCTGTAGTGTTCTGGTACTCTAACTTTGGACAATAACAACATTAATATCAAAGTGGAAGAATCATAAATCTGATTCTTAGCTTCCCAGAAAGTCCTAGGATAAATACGATCTGGCCCAGGGGAATTTAGATATGTTCACATTTTCAGAGCTTATGGCGCCCTGTCTTTGGGAACTTCAATCCTATTTCGTTTGGTAGCCAGTTTCTCAGTATTGTCCTAGTCAACATTTTGTTTTCCCAGTGCGAATCCTGACTAAAGACATTGCTTTCACGCTTCCCCCATCGCTTCTGATTCCACGCACTACTTACCACGACTGTCCTTCATTGGCCATATTTTATTCTATTCATTCTTTTAGCCCTCACATATCGATGGAAAGCTTTCGGATTTTCCCTTAATCTATCTGTCAACAAATTCTCTGTCCCCTCCTGGCTCGTCTTCACTCTCTCTTCAGGTTTTTCCTGTTTAACTTGTAACTCTCAATCTCCATTACTGAGCATTCACATCTCATGGGAACACAAGCCTTCTCAACAAGAGATTCAACTTCCTCAGTCATCGTGACACCTGCGCTTGACAATTTCCTCCCTCTCTGACAGGTACATACTTATTAAAGAGACACAGAACCTGCTCCTTGAATAAGCTCCCCATTTCTATTCTGCCCATTCCGTGCCGTTTCTTTGCCAACCTCTGAATGCGTAATCTTATTTAATCGCATTGCAATTTTCTTTCCCCCATCAACAGCGCTTGCACTCTGGTGTATACCTATCCTTATGAAAATCTAAAGTAAACATAACTTAATTTTGGTAACTGTCACCAAAGTGCTCACCTATTGCCAAATCTAACATCTTGCCGCGTTCATTAACCAGCACTAAATCTAATTTAACCTCTCCCCTTGTTGGCCTGTTCCATAACACATTATGTAAGGAATCTATGGCAGATACACTCAACACTATCCCCATCAAGGCTACCCTGACTGAGCTGCTTCGATCGATCGACATGTTGATTAAATTCCCGCATGATAATTGCCATACAATTTTTTCATTTGTTATTTATGTCTTTGTTTACTGCCCTCCCCAATATCATCTTAAAATTTGGAGGCGGATAGACTCCGACAATCAGTGACATTTTCTTCTTAGAACTTCTAATTTCCTCCCAAATAGATTCAAACTCATTCTCCATAGAAACTAAATCATCTGTTTGCATCGGTCTGAGGTTGTCCTTCAATGTTTGAATTACACCACCTTCCTTACCATCCTTTCTGTCCTTCCAAATTGCCTCATACCAGTGAATATATACCTCCCAGTCTTGACGATGCTGTCTCCATGTCTCTGCAACGTGCATTAAATCGTATTCATTTGTGATGATTTATGCCGTTATATCTCCAACCTTCTTCCGAAAAGTACGAGCATTCAGGTATAGTGCCTTGAGGGTCGCATTCTTACTCATTGATTAAGAAACATCTATAATAATATCTTCCACGGTATCCTTGCTTCTTGCTTCTCCTCCCTTGTCCATTTCTGACATCCATGCTTAGTTTACAAGTGCTCAAATACACCTTCCAGGTGAAGCAATACTTTCCCTACACTTCGCACAATCTAGTCTACAGCTCATATTGTGGTCGCCATTACCTTGGGAAACGAAGTGTTTTGCAGAATGCGAAGTTCTATTGCCAAAAGTGTCCCTGATCTTCCTGTTCACTGCTCATTTAGCACAGAATCATGTTTCCAAGCGAACGTCTCTATCTCATCTTACTGCAGTGTTGCATCATAGCTTAGCGCATGCTGAATAAGCAGCAGACCATTTTCTGCTTGAGGATCCCACGACCCTCCAGATCAATTTCAGTCATTTTAGAGGCCTGAAGTTTCCCATGTGTTGGCCCCCGACACACTCACCAGGCCTAGTCACAGACTACCTTTGGTTAGTCATAAACAGTCTCTGTGAGCAGTTGTTAATGCTCCAAACAGATCATTATCAATTCCTATGCCCAACTGCTCGTCTCTCTCTTTCGGCTCTATCCCGACATCTCATTTCCTCCTAATTACTGCGCCCCCACATATCTTCTGCATATAGACAAGATGTTTTCCTGGAAATCATCAGTGCCAAGGACGGGGTCACTGGACAAAAAATGTAAACTTCGATTTCTCTTTTCAGCATCTTTTCGTCTTGCCCCTGAGGAGGCTGGATACCGTGCTTCTGTAATGACCCCCTACGCAGAAGACAGAACTGTTTTCATCCTGAAAGTTTCTCTTGTTGATGAATCCCATTACAATGTTTGCCACTGGCATCGACTTCGTAGCTCAATGAAAGTAGAAATCATGTGTTTGGGATTTGTGCCGACGCTCTGTTCTGGATATGATAAACAACAAGAGAGCAACATCTCCATCATATCAGATGTGAACAGATAAGAATCTGCACAGGAGTTGGAATTAAGTAAATGTTTTTCAGTTGGACAAAATTCAATCCATTTCTCACTGTAATAGCCTGTGGCTATCAAAGCAAATATTTCATAACCACAATTGCTTAATACAGCGTTTTCAAGCTAAAATATCTGAATGATAATCCTCCAGAGTTACAGTACAGTCGTGTCTGCAAATGGAACAACTGACTGAATCACTTTACTTGTTCAGCGAGCAAACAGTCCTCTTGTGGCAAGATATACGGGCAGAATGCAGGAGGAGGGATGGAAAAGTTCTTAAGCAGTTTGACATAGGGACTGAGGAAGTGTTCACGGTTTTCTGGATTGAAGTGGGCATATTCCAAATTCAGGATGAACTTGTATCTTATGTTCCTGTCTGTGACAAAGGAGGAAATTGCAGGTGTTCTGAGCAATGGTTTACTTTCATCTTTGGGTTTGTAGTGGACTGGACTAACGCAAGATTGGGAGAGATAAACCAGAGAATCACCCAGCAGTGAAACTCACATCAATTGAAGGGAACCTTTTGGAGCGAACCTTGAAGGAAAGAGTTAACTGCCACTTCACCAGGCAAGGTTTCATCAGGGAGAGTCATCACGGTTTTGTTACAGAATGTCATACCTAACAGATTGGATTAAATACAATTTATTGGCAAGTGATCAGGTTTTATTTTGAACGAGGTTAGTGAAGTTGATGTTATTTGTGTGGATTCCAACATAGCCTTCAACACGACACCACTCTGAAGACTGGTAAGAGGATACAAGTGAAAAGGGATTTTAGGTTCCCTGGCAGTTGGATACAAACATGATTGGTGGTGGTAAGAGACACAGGATGGTGATAGAAGGCTGTTCCTTGTGACTGGAACTGGTATTCAGTGATGTAACAGAAGGATGAATGCTGGGTCCCATGTCGTTTGTGAATGTGTGTAAAGAATGTAGAACAAGTTAGGAGGAAATGATAAGCAGAGTTGTCGATGATACGAATATTAGCAAAGTGGTTAATAATGAGGAAGATCCTTTTAGGAAGTAGGAGCTCAGAAATGGATTTATCAAATGTCACATTCAGAGAGGCGACGTTGAAACTAACCATGAAAAACATGAGGTGATGCACATTGGAAGGAACACATCAACTGATTACTCAATGATTGACAGGACACGAGGAAACCCACAGGAACAGAGAGTCTTTGCATGTTGGTCAACATATCCGTGAAGGCAGCAGAACATAGTGACAATCACAACTTTATCAGTCAAGGCAAAATTTATAAAAGCAGATGAAGTGGTGCCACAAGGAGACAATGTGGTGAAGAAAGCACTTGGCACGCTTTTCGTTATTAGTCAGAAAGTCGATTATCCAAGTTGGAAGGTCATGTTGTGGCGATATGGAGCATTGGTGAGATTACATTTAGAATATTGTTTACAATTATGGTCAACTTCTACAGGAAGGATTTTGTGAAAATTGAAACTGTGCACACATGATTTACAAGGGTGTTGCGGGGAGCCGAGGGCTTCAGATAAGCATGGAGATGGTGTCAGCAGGGGCTTTTTCGCTGGAATGCTCCAGGCAGTGTGTCACGTTCTCATCGTTTATGAAATCATGAGGGGCATGGATCGACAACTGGCCTAAATCATTTGCGCAATATGTTGAAGTTCAAAACTAGAGAGCACAGGTTTCAGGTGACAGGCACCGAGACACACTAAACAATGTATAGAGAGTGACAGAATGATGGTTGATGTCCAACAGACATTGGTTAAGCTCAGTCTTTGGTTTAAAAAATAAGCATTTTCTGCGTGAAAGCAGTTTGGAAGATAAGTCGTGAATGGAACATTAGGGGTGATGTACCGATGAATAAGTGACTGGGTAAAATATTGTCCAATGAACTCTGAAATGGAGAATGCCGTATTTATAAGGAACAATCAATAAAAATCTTTTCAATGAACTGTGATATTGCAGGACTCTGAAATACACACCGAAATGGCTGTGCTGGGATATGAGTCACATTGACGTTTCTGCAGGAGCATCAACTGTTTCGGAAGTCAAATTAATATTTTTCATCTGTTCAGCAATAGTGAAGCCAATATCTATTCCACCATTCCTCTCAGAACCTGACAGGGAGAGCATGCATTGCCTGATTGAAACATTCCAGTTGATGAAACTCGTTTTTCCTTTGAGAAACAGATGTAGCAGTTATTAAACAGAAGATTTCTCTTTTCCTTCACCAAATTTATATTCAAACATTCAGTTTCACTGAGAGAATGCAGAATTCTACAACAATTTTTTCCCCCAGGTAATCAGTCTCTGCAGTTTTCTTTTCTGTAGGAACCTGAATGACCTGATATTTATGGGGAAAAGAATGTTGCAGTTTTTTCTCGCATGAGGCAGAAGAACCAACTGAGTGGTGACAGGTGCATCTTAATTTTCTAAAGCAGTTGAGTGGTGGTGATGTCGAGTTAAAAGCGTGGATCTTGAAATGTACCCCTGGTAAGGTAGCATCCATGGAGTAGGAAAATCGATTTTCGAGCATAAGTTCTTCGCTAGGTATGTTCGAAACGTTCACATTCTTGGTCCCCAGATGTTGCCTAACCACTGTGCTTTCTCGCGCTATCCTTCCTGACTACAAGAGGTGAGGCTATACTGGATTTGGTTCTCGGTAATGAACCAGGCGAGGTGTTAGACTTGGAGGTAGGTGAGCACTTCATGGACAGTGACCACAACTCGGTGACTTTTACTTTAGTGATGGAGAGGGATAAGTGTGCACTGCAGGGCAAGGGTTATAGCTGGGGGCAGGGAAATTATGATGCGGTGAGGCATGACTTAGGATGTGTGGATTGGAAAAACAGGCTTCAAGAGAAGAATACTAATGATATGTGGAGATTGTTCAAGGAACAGCTACTGAGTGTCCTTGATAAGTATGTACCAGTCAGGCATGGAGTTAAGGGTCTTGTGAGGGAGCCGTGGTTTAATAAGGAATTGGAATCCCTTGTGAAAGGGAAGAAGGCGGCATATGTAAAGATGAGGCGTGAAGGTTCAGTTGGGGCGATTGAGAGTTATAAGGTAGCCAGGAAGGATCTAAAGAGAGAGCTAAGAGCAGCGAGAAGGGGACATGAAAAGTCCTTAGCTGGTAGGATTAGGGAAAATCCAAAGGCTTTCTATAGGTATGTCAGGAATAAAAGGATGACAAGGATAGGTATTGGTCCAGTCAAGGATAGTAGTGGGAAGTTGTACGTGGAGGCGGAGGAGATTGGAGAGACAATAAATCAATACTTTTCGTCAGTATTCACTCAGGAACAGGACACTGTTGCTGGTGTGAATATTGAGTCACAAGTGATTAGAATGGATGACATTGAAGTATGTAGGGAAGAAGTTTTGGGATTACTGGAAAGGATGAAAATAGATAAGTCTCCTGGGCCTGATGGCATTTATCCTAGGATCCTCTGGCAAGCTAGGGAGGAGATAGCAGAGCCATAGGCCTGGATTTTTATGTTGTCATTGTCAACGGGAATAGTACCAGAAGACTGGAGGATGGCGAATGTGGTCCCCTTGTTCAAGAAGGGGAGTAGGGATAGCCCGAGTAACTATAGACCAGTGAGTCTGACTTCTGTGGTGGGCAAAGTCTTAGAGAGAATTGTAAGGGATAAGATTTATGAACATCTGGATAGGAATAACGTGATCAAGGATAGTCAGCATGGTTTTGTGAAGGGCGGGTCGTGCCTCACAAACCTTATTGAGTTCTTTGAGCAGGTGACTAAGGAGGTGGACGAGAGTAAAGCAGTAGATGTTGTGTATATGGATTTTAGTAAGGCGTTCGATAAGGTACCCCATGGTAGGCTAATGCAAACACTACGGAGGTAGGGCATTGAGGGTGCATTAGAGGTTTGGATTAGGAATTGGCTGGCTGGAAGGAGACAGAGGGTAGTAGTTGATGGTATAGATTCATCTTGGAGTGCAGTTACTAGCGGTGTACCACAAGGATCTGTTTTGGGACCATTGCTTTTTGTTATCTTTATAACTGATCTAGAGGAGGGGCTTCAAAGCTGGGTGAGTAAGTTTGTGGATGACACAAAAGTCGGTGGAGTTGTGGATAGTGAGGAAGGATGTGGCAGTTTACAGCGGGATATAGACAAGTTGCAGAGCTGGGCAGAAAGGTGGCAAATGGAATTCAATGTAGCTAAATATGACTACAATCTCTCGCATCTGCAATCCTCACCTTCTACTTAAATGGGGGTAGTGTCAGATACTGTTCCTGAGATGTAACAACATGTTCGTAATGATAGTTTGGATATGCAGTTGGAAGCTCATCACTGATGTAAATCATTCTCTACCTCCCAATCTGCCAAGCACATGCAGGTCCTGCACCTCCTTCATTGGCATTCTCTAAACACCTGACGCCTGAAAGAAGAAGGCCTCATCTTCCGCTTGGGAGCTTGATGCCACATGGGATTAGCAGTTTCCTCAATCACCCTTCGCTCACATTATTCTAGTTTCATGACTCCAACTCAGCATTGCCCTTATGTCCTGCACGTCACCTTTCCAACCTACCAGCTCCACCTCCTGTCAGAATTCGTATCATATTTTCCACCTTTATCTGCTCATCACTTTCTCAGCTATCACGCCCCCAAATTCCCAAACCACCCATTTATCTCTCAGTCCCCACGGCCACAAACCTCATTCGTGATGAGGCGTTTATGTCCGAAACTGAAATTCTCCCGCTCCTCGCATGCTGTCTGAGCAACTGTGTTTTCCATCGCCACACGATCGACTCTGAGTTCTGGCATCTGCAGTTCTCACTTTCTCCACGGCGCGGTATTGTGTAAAAGTCACATTATGGAAAAAGTGCAGTTTCTGTGCATTTCTAAGTTGTTAATTTCATTTGCTCAGTCGGTTCTAGATGGAGTATTGAGTGTCTTTCTGCATTATCATTATGGCAGGGATGTGACAGCACTGGAAACTGTGCAGACCAAATTTACCAGGACATTGTCTGTTCGTAGAATTTCAGTTATGAAGATTATTTGGACAGACTGCGCTGTCACAAAGATGCTCTCTTTAAAAAAAAACAACG
Source organism: Hemiscyllium ocellatum (assembly GCF_020745735.1). Lineage (NCBI taxonomy): Eukaryota > Metazoa > Chordata > Chondrichthyes > Orectolobiformes > Hemiscylliidae > Hemiscyllium > Hemiscyllium ocellatum. The sequence continues at coordinate 243,821 of NW_026869111.1, read as the reverse complement.
AGCTGTACTTTTCCTCAAGGATTATGTGTCTTGACTTTTTTTTTATCAAAGGCATTGTAAATCAATTCAGGCTCCGAATCAGATGAAGTGTTATAGTGATGTAATTCTTCGCTGTGAGGCCTTTTTTTTCTCCATCAACAGCTGAGGCTTGAGGCCAAAGACTCTATGTTTTAGAAATGAACTGTTTTATGGTAAAAGAGTGGTCATTCTGGAATGCTGAATTCCGGTTTTTAGATCCTTCAGTAGTGGTGCACTAATTCATAACTTCTCTCCTTCTGCCGTTCTAATTATTAACCCTTAGCTTCTGTTTCATTTTCACTGTGTTTAAGGTGCTTTTTTTCGGAATGTTGTGTACTTTCAGAACGACATAATTCAGTCTATTTTGGAAGGACTAATTTCTGTGGGTATTCTATATATACTTTTATTTTTCTATCCGTGATTTTGTGAATTTTTATAATTAGCTAATCGGGTAATTATCACTGTACACTTAACGAAAAAGAATATAATGTTACGATCTGGGTTGTGTGCTTAATAACTTTTTGAATGATTTAGCCAAGCTCATAACAAATTGGAAGATAGTTGATGGATTAAAAGAGCAACCGATATGTGCCTGCGTCTTCACTTCGGGTGTTGATTTGGATTGTCGTGGACAGTTCTTGGGAAAGCATGTCTCATTTAGGTACAAAGGGTTGTTTGACTACGGACGATGAAAAGTTGGCATTTTTACAAAAAACTGATTCAGGCAATGCTTCTGGAATAAGCAAAAATGCTGGGGTTGTATTTGCCTCTTTCTGTGAGAAAAGGAGAGCAGTAGCTCAGCATTTCACCCAGCTGGAAAATTCATGAAAATTTGCAGAGACGTTTAAATGTTAATTGAATATGAAGCAGCTTGAGTTAGACGCGAGAGATAAGGAAAAGAGACCAGATTTCAAACAGTTTCAGGTACGATTCGTAGAAGAGAGAGCAGAAGAGCAGAGAGAAAGGGAGACAGAGATTGAACTTCAGAAATTGGCAATTACTAAAGGAATTCACATTAAAACGCTGGAGATAAATGCTGAAGATAAGATTACACTGGAAGAGCATATTGTTAAAACGACAAAGAGAGCAGCTGAAATGGCTGATTGTAATGAACTGATCCATAAAACAAGGATGGGCTTCCAGAATCATTTTAAGCCTGAGGGATAGAAATTGGGCAAAGAGAAATCCTCACGTGGAAAGGGAAAGTTAAATCTCTGTGAAGGTCACGAGGATAACGTATCACAGGATATATAGGAAAACCTTGAAGGGAACAAGATCTGAGGTTTTCATTGCAATAAAGTAGGCCACATGAAATCAGTATTGGAGAACTATGGAAAGCACTGTAAAATCAAATGCAGGAAAACAAAACAAGCCTGGATGTTTTGTTGGCATGGTAATAGAAAGCACAGTGGAGGCTGGAAAGCTTCATCAGAGTGCACAAACCGATCAGAGGTTGGTAAGGGGGAAGTGCCATGTCTGCTTGAAAAATATATCTGCAAAGTTAAAGGTTATTTACCTTGGCGAGGAGTAGCAAATAGACAGGTAACAGCATTTAGGGACACAGGATTGTCTCAGTCTGTGATGCAGAAGGATGGGGAAATATGTACTCCTGAAGAACTATGTGTACAGGAATTCATGGTGGGACGAAACATTGCTCAGTGATGTACAGTGAAGCTAGAGTGGGCAGAAAAGAGTGGGGAGTTTGGTGGGAGTTCTGGACAAACTCTCAGCTCCAAGAATACAATTTGTGCTTGCAAATGATATTGCTCAATCACCGGTAAGCCTGCTCCATACTCCAGTTGAAAAGCCAGTCGAGGTGCAGGCAAGAGTATCAATGCAGGACGTTGATAAAGGAATTTTCTCAGATTGTGTCTTTACGCGATCATAGAGTCACAATCGAAAGCAGGAGAAATCAAAAGGCACGGATGAGGAAGCTGAAAAATGATTGCATCCATTTATGTTAATTAGTACTCATTCCCGTCTTTTATTGAATGTAGGGAATCTACACAATGCATCAAGATTACAATGTTTTTAATATCAAGTAAGTGGGACACAGCAGGGGACAAACGTTAAAAATGCTAGTATATTCAGCTCAGCTATGCTACTGAGTTACAGCAGAAAGATGAAAAATTAAATCACTTGGATCAGAAGACATATATTCGGAAGGAGAGTGAATGCATCCCTGTGTGATATTACTTACCAAATGATATGTTAAGGAGGAAATGGAGACCAACATATATTCAAGCATGTGAGAAATGGGCAGAATGTTTTTTTTTCCCAGTAGGGTACAGAAAAGTGGTGCTGCGAGTGCCACATGTGCCAAAAAATTGGATGTCACTGAGGCGTGAGGAAAATGGAGGCTAAAATACAAAGACATTTTTACTGGCCTGGATTGCAGATGAATGTAATTGAATTTTGCCTGACGTGTCATACATTTCAAACCATGGGAAAAAATAAAGCCTGCACCTTTAATACCTGCTGCAGCGTTCAAGGAATATGTCTTAATTGTCTTGATGCATTCTGTAGGTTCCCTACATCCAATAAAAGATGGGAATAAGTATTAATTAACATAAATGACTGTATTGACGAGATTTCCAAATGCTGTTCAATTCTGCAAGATGACAGCTAAAAGGATTGAGGAAAAATTACGATTTAGAAAAAAATCTAAATAAAGACTACTATCAGAGATACAATTAGATCAAGGGTCAAACTTCACATCCAACTTTCCAGGGAGTATATAGATAGCTTCGGATTAAAACGAATCAAATGCACTGTGTACCATTCAGAATCACATGGTGCACTGGAAAGGCGACGTCAATTATGAAAGACTATGTTGAGGTTTTATGGTTCGGAGTAGCCAGATTATTTCCATAAGGGAGTTCCATCAGTGCTGTTTGTGATCTGAGATATATCGAAAGAATCCACAAAACTAAGATCATCTGAGACCAATTTGGGGCACAAAGAAAGAGGACCATTAAAATTTAATAAGGAAATATTAATAAGTCAGATTACAGAGACCAAGCATTTGGACGATTTGTCAAATTTTAGAATTGGACTAAATAATGTTGGAGAGTTGTCGAGACAGCACTTAAAATTATCGCAGCAAATGGTGAAGCAGGAAGTGTATGAGAAACAAAAAAATCAGAATTTTGCCACTGGGAACAATGTATTTATTTAAATTTCATTAACTGGTGAAACTATAAAGCAAGGTTTCGAAGACCTTATCAAATTAAGAAGAAATCGAGTAAGGTTAGCTACTTGATAGGAACTCCTGGCATGAAGGAATCTCACAGAACGTGTGATGGGAATATGCGCTAATGGTATTTTGGCAGAGAATGAACGCAATGGCAGAACGTGTAATTGACTACAACACACTGGGAAGAACCAATTTCAGCGAATTCTGCATTGGACGTTCCTGCTATAAAATTGGACAATGCAAAAGTTGTCCAATATTGGTAAAGTTATTCAGTTCTCTTCCAGAAGAAAATCGTAAGAGTTATTACTCTTGCATGCTGAAAGAAACTGGGAATTAATAACCTATTTGTAGATGATGTAAATATAGGACTTGCTGTTCTGATTTTGTAACATCCTTGCAGGCATAACCCTATAAAGTTGGTGCAGGTTTATACGGAGATGTCACGTATGTTCCAAGATGGCATAACCAAAGTGAGCTTCAATGAATGGAGTTCACCCATCATCATGGTGCCAAAGTCAGGTAAGACCCAAAAGTTATGTGTGGACTATCACAAAGTCAATGGTGTTAGAAAGACTGGTGCATCTACGCATCTGCAGTTGGAGGACTATGTGGAAGAGATTGGAAGAGCAACTTACATTTCCAAGTTGGACTTCCTCAAAGGTTACTGTCAGAAAGATCAAAGGCAATTTTGTAACGCCAACTGGTCTGCAGAAATTTAAAGTAATGCCTTTCGTGCAAAAAAAAGAATCACTGGTATTTCAGAGGTGAACGGACAAGGTAATTGCTGGATACACGACAGTTTGGTGTGTGGTGTGCCTGGGACATTCAGTCTCATGGATTGAATATTTACAGAATTTCTCGGGCTTGTTTGATCGAATACGGGAGTCAAACTGATTTGTAAACCTAACTGAAAGTATATCTGCCAAAGCCAAAGTCACCTTCCTGGGCTATGTCGTTGAACACGGACAAATAGCCCCACGGGATGTGAAAACGAAATTTACGGGGAATTTTTATACATTGTTGACGAAAAGAGCAGTACGACGGTTTACCGGATTGAGTGACTTTTTCGGAAAGTTTGTGCTGACTGTTAGAAGTGGGACTGCTCAACTCACCGAATTGCTCAAAACAGGCTAGAAATTTCAGCGAACACAAGAATTTCAAAATTTATTTGACAGCCTAAACATTTTGTTAACCATTGCCAAAGTATCAACCACACATAATTACACGAAGGTTTTCAGTGTGCCAGTGATGTGAATGTCTCTCATCTTCTGCACCTCTAATATCGAACTGTAAATCAGTTTCATTTGTATTCTGTGTTTATGGGGTTTAATTATCAGGACTGTTGTTTATTGTTTTGAAAAGCATATGTAAGTCTACTTTAGATAGCTAAGATCTGTGGGTATTTTATATTCTGTTCATTGTGTTTCATTCCTTAGTTTTGTGAATAATTTTCTCTCTGTTTTAAAAACTGGAAGTCAACCTAGCTAAAGTGTTCTAAGTAAATCATACTACACACTCACCAAAACAAACAGCGACGTTACACTCTGAATTTCCTGCATAAGAATGTTTTGAGTGGTCTGGCCTCGGCAAAACGGGAGTTATTTTTCTCAGAGCAGAGCTGATTGTGAGGAGACATGATTGACGTGTACAAAATAATGAGGAGCATGGAATTACAGATTGAAGGAAACAGTTGTTCTTGATCGATCACCAGGGTTTGTAGATTTCAGACAAGATGCAGAAAGCTTTGAATAGATTTGTCGGAAAACTTTATCAGTCTGCAGGTGGTAGACTCTGGAACTCACTCTCTATAAAGATTAGTTGGACATTGAACTCTTCATTCTTCTCTGAATCCATGGGCCAAGGAGTTTCAAAAAAATGCTCAAAGCCGAGCGTTCCCGCGAGCAACAATGATGCGATCGGTGGCTTTGCGAAATGGAAAGGTGCCCATGACCAAGGTGTCCGACTATTCGTCTTCCTCCTGTGATGACTCTGGAATATTGATCCTGAGATTGACATGGACAATTAATGAAGGCATTCTTATTCCTGCAGATTAAAAACTCACATCTTATTTCAGCTGAAGGGAAGTCAGTTTTCAAATGCGTAATAAATACCTGCATTTCCCTCGAGCCAGGTAGGACTCGAACCTAAAGTCTCCTGATCCGTAGTCAGGCGCGTTATCTATTGCGCCACTGGCCCGACGCGTAGACAGCTGAATAAGAGCCGTGATGTTAGCACGGACATGATTAATAGCAGTGATGTGCACGAATTGACCAAGTAAAAATAGATAATCACTGTCACTGCTTCAGTCCAATCTTCACCACCTTTCACAGCAGGTTTTTGTTCCAAAAAAAGGACACAGATGTTCATTATTTTCGTATCTGAAATATTTACAGCAAGGTAAGGGACGGAGGTGTTCATGGGGTACACTTTACCATCAGTCCCAGTCACTAATACACAGCCAAACGTCTCCCAACAACACCACATCCTCCCGGAAAACAACAATGATTTCAAACAATATCACTTATTTTCATCTCTGTTCACACTAAAGATAGATAAACCAACAGTGACCTGATAAATTAAAACAAGATAAAACTGAACCAGGAATTGGGGCGGCTGACTGGGGTCTGTTTCTGGGAAGGAGACTCAGGCTGTCTTTGGCTTAATTGGCGAGCCCAGAGCCACTGTGTTTGGGTCCAGAGTCATATAATGACCAAACATGAAACCTCTAACTGGGCTCTAGCACCTGGTGCTTCCCTCCCCTTTCGCCCTCACTCACCAACTATCGATTGAAGACGACAACATTTCGTTCCAATGATCATTCGCCACATGCATGCTCTCCAATCATGTTAACCCTGTGCATGCTGCAGGACCCATCTGAACTGATGATGTATAATGCCCAACAGCGTAGAAGAGGCAGTTCTACATGACCAAGCTGTAGGCATTGGTGCTCCAACCAATCAGACAAACTCATGGGCGCGCTGGGGGCTCTGATCAATCATAGAATTCTGTTGGGCTCAACTAATCTATCCAGAACTTTCACACCCCAACGCTCAGTCAAAGTTCGCTTGGAAAATTCTTCCAGTTCAAAACACAATTGTTAATGATGACTCTGTTCCCTTTCCCGCAGGTGAAAGTGAGGACTGCAGATGCTGGAGATCAGAGTCAGCATGACAGTGGTGCTCAAAAAGTACAGAAGGTCACGCAGCATCCGAGGAGCGCGAAAATCAAAGTTTCAGGCAGGCACACTTCATCAGTAACATTTCACGCAGCCAATTTATGATCAATATTGCTATTATCTCTTATATTCCTTCATCCCCAGATTTCAGGCACAGTGGTCTCACAGAACTTTTGTCTTTTGATTTGCCAATCTATATTTATCTGATCGTTTTGGATTAGCTTTATGAATGAGCTGAAAATGTGTTGCTGGTTAAAGCACAGCAGGTTAGGCAGCATCCAAGGAAAAGGAAATTCGACGTTTCGGGCATAAGCCCTTCATCAGGAATGAGGAGAGTGTGCCAAGCAGGCTAAGATAAAAGGTAGGGAGGAGGGACTTGGGGGACGGGCGATGGAGATGTGATAGGTGGAAGGAGGTCAAGGTGAGGGTGATAGGCCGGAGTGGGGTGGGGGCGGAGAGTTAAGGAAGAAGATTGCAGGTTAGGAGGGCGGTGCTGAATTGAGGAAACCGACTGAGACAAGGTAGGGGGAGGGGAAATGAGGAAACTGGAGAAATCTGACTTCATTCCTTGTGGTTGGAGGGTTCCTAGGCAGAAGATGAGGCGCTCCTCCTCCAGCCGTCGTGTTGTTATGTTCTGTCGGTGGAGGAGTCCAAGGACCTGCTTGTCCTCGGTGGAGTGGGAGGGAGAGTTATCTTCAGACCTCATCAAAACAAAATCAGCAGACAGTTCACCACAATTTTCTATGAACAATTCTATTTTCGCTTTACTGAATGAAACACGCATTTTTCACATGGCACCTCAGTTTGTCTGGTATGACCGTTTGTAACGTCTTTCACGCAGCTTCAAACGGCAATCCTGTCAGTATTGAATTAATTGACAAACCGTTTCTCATGGCAAACTGACAGCGTGCATACCTTTTCAAGATGAGGGAACATATCTGAATGAATTGTGACTTGGTCATTAGTTATCGTGAATACAAAGTAAATACAATCAGATTGTAATGGTGTTGAGCTCTACCACTCTTTCAGAAGCTTTGAGACAAGCTGAATACTTCCAGCGTTTTCTGTTTTTTTAAAAAAACATGTGTCAGTTTGCCAGTTTTTTGCTTCTGCACATGTTCTTGGGATGAAAGGTATGAAAAGTTGTGGGTTGAAAGCAGGAGCAGTCGCCTCCTTCCGTCATGCAACTCCCAGCTCTTCCTCTGCTTTTGTAGTTTTGTGAAAGCACTAACTGGCTTTAATATTGGATTTTAATGATAATCTAAGTGTTTACATGTTATTCTTGCTGCCAAAATATGTAATAAAACAATACATCAATTTTGATCAATTTCACGATTTATGTTTGCATGTCCAGGTCATAATTCTACTTTTAAGGAGAAGGCAGCATTACATATTGGTAACAATAAATGCTAACGATTTGCAGACCATGGCTGTCAGAGCACGTAATCCGAATTACAAGACTTCCATGGACGGTCTCTGTTTCTTTCATCCTGGAAACTGTCTGATTCGGCATTACACTCTCCCATCCTTCTGCACGTGATGCCTTCCGTTCTGTCTTGATTTTGTTACGACTGTTTTCTAATACAGGGACTATCCAATCATCTATTATGTTGATGTTTCAAAGAATGAGAATCCTTCTCTCAGAGCACACTGCCTCCGTAGCTCAATGCTTAGATCGGGGAGGAACATGGACAAATGAAAGGCTGAATGCTTCATTTCATTGCTGTAACCAGACTCTGGTGTTGAAATCTGAAATGAGACAAAATAAGCCAATTGAGAGCAATACTACTTTCTGTCCGATATCTCCTGAGGCCACAGTCACCTCTCCAGAACGTGTCTGTGCGTTTACCTCTGGAAGTGAAATGGGGTTCAGATCACCGAGGGAGTGTAAACAAAGATTATCCATCTTAAACTGAATTCGCATACATTGTAAAACGTGACTGGATAATAGCATTGCGACTAGTGCTTGAAACATTTAGGAACACAAGGGGACATACCAAGAGCAGAAAACTTGGATGACGGGCCTCTTTCCGTTCTGTAAACAGTCGATGACTTGCTCAAACGTATGACCTGATAAATAAAACGCCATATGCATTGCCATTAAGAAGCAGTCTAACAGCTCGGGAGGCAGCACTTGTGGTGTATTGGTTAAGACTGGGTGTTTTCCACATCGCGGCCAGAGTTGGGTGCCTGATCAGGGAATCAGGTTTTATTGTTCCTGACTGATAATAGCGAGAGTGGAGCAGCTCTGATGGGAATGCTTTCAATGTCTCAAAGCAGTTAATGCCTCGAGAACATCAGAGTTCATGTCTCTGTTCCTGCAAGAAGGGGAAGGTACCTTGACAGTTTCTGCTCAGTCGGTCAGTCCACCCTTCATTCCCCTCTCACATAGTTTCTAAAGATTCCCAGAGTTGAAACGGTGCTCTGTTTAATTGTTTCCTTTGCACTCTCACTGGTTGCACGTATTGAGTTGTTGGAAATTTGTGATTTGCTCAAGAGCAGCGTGCGAGACGATTCTATCTTGCACTTCACTCTGACAGTAATGTGAGGTTGACTCTGATGTTCTCAGTTGCATTCATCGATTGGAGACATTAACCGGTAGATTAAAAGTGCCACAAATAATTACAAACAGAATGAAATTCTTTCAAGTATTCTGCCTGCAAAGTACTCAGAAACTGCTCATTTTTGAGAGGTATATAGGAAAACCATGTTTAAGAAGATAAACAACTTGCTTTGCAAGATGGTTCTAATGAAGATCTCAATTCTTTCGAACCATTCGGTGGAATTGTGTTGATCATTTTAGTACTTTGTATTACCACACCGACCCCTCGTTTAAAAAACGAATCTGTTAAACAAACAATTGCGGTATAATCGACAATACTTATAAGTGGACAATAGATTGAAGGTGGGCATGCATTCATATCAATAGTTCAGACATCCCAGCATTTCAAAGATTCTTCCTCCAGCAGATCAGGAATTCAAAGCACATTTCGGATTCGGGGCAATGAGTTTGTAAGTGTAATAAAGAGCGGCAGTGTTTTTGAGACAGTGAATAGTCGAATGAACAACCTCCAGATTTGCAAATAAGCAAATCATTAAGCCACTGATTCAAGTGCGATTGCTGCATTTCTGTGATGATATCAGGACCAGGATAATCAATTGTTACCGTTCACTGGGTGAACAACTAGTAAATTTAATCAAATTCATCACTTCACTCCAACTGATCCCACATTGTGAAGCGGTCAATTTCGCATAGGAAACACACTTGATCTCATGAAGCTTTCATTCACCCTGTGTTTGTGCAGCTATTCAATGAGATTACCACTGATCTGATAAATTTAACTCTAGTTTCATGCTTTTACTCGATAGTTCGAGGTAAACTTGTGCTGAAAAAGAAGTTGTGTATTCTCATTAATTTAGGAGTTTCGCGGCCGTACCACTCAGTTTCTCTGAATGGTAACTGAGAATATGTGATAGTTGTCAGCAGTGGTTACTTCCACATGTGAGGTAACTGGTGAAGTAAATGATGTTAAACTTCCTTATTACTGAAGCATGCATTTCAACAATATCCTAGGCTATCTATCGCTCTTTGATATTCCCGATAAATAAATAAGGAGGGGGATTATTAAGTCTGGGGTAATATAAAGGAAGACTGAAACATTTTCCTTCGATATATAAAGTACAAAAGAGAGGCAAAAGTGAACATTGGATTGCTGGAAAATGATACTGGGGAGATAGTAGTGGGGAACGAGAAAATGACCAACGAGCTGAATAATTACTTGGTTCAGCCTTGGCGGTGGAAGACACGAGTAATACCTTAAACATTCAAGAGATTGAGGGGCAAGATCTGAGTATGTTGGCCACCACAATGGAGAACATGCAAAAAAAATTGAATGGTCTGAAGGTGGTTAAATAACGTTGATCAGATGGACTACATCGCATTGTTATGAAGGAGATAGCGGAAGAAAGAATGGAGGCGATCGTGGTGATCTTTCAGGAATCACTAGAGTAATGAACAATCTCAGAACATTGGAAACCCACTAACGTGACATCCCTCTTTAACGAGGGAATAAGGATAAAGACAAAAGGTCCACAATGAATAGCTATACTCGGTCGTGGGTAAGATCCTGGAATCCATTGTGAAGGACAAGATTTCTGAATACTTGGAACTGTTTGGAAAAATAGTACAAAGTCATTATGGTTTCATCAAGGGAAGGTCATGCTTGAAAAATCTGTTGGAATTCTTTGAAGTGAAATTGAGCAGGCTTTACCAAGCACTGCCAATGGATATTGTCCACCTGGACTTCAAGAAGGCCTTTGACAATCTGTCACACAGGAGATGACTGAGTACGATAAGAACCCCTGGTGTTAGAGGCAAGGTAATGGCATTGGTAGAAGCTTGGCTGTCTGGCAGAAAGAAGAAAGTGAGGACTGCAGATGCTGGAGATCAGAGCTGAAAACTGTGTTGCTGGGAAGGCGCAACCGGTCAGGCAGCATCAAAGGAGCAGGAGAATCGACACACCCTCATTCCCGAAGAAGGGCTTTACCCGAAACATCGATTCTCTTGCTCCTTTCATGCTGCTTGAACGGTCTGGCAGAAAGCAGAGAGTGGGGATGAATTGATCCTTATCAGGATGGCAGCCGGTGACAAGTTGTGTTCCACAAGGCTCTTGTTGGCATCGTAGCTTTTTACTCGTTACATTAACAATCTAGATGAGTGAATTGAGGGCCCTCTGACTAAATTTGCAGGCGATAAAAAGATAGAAAAATGGACAGGTCGTATTGAGAAGGTGGAGAGTCTGAAGAAGGATTTCGACATGTAAAGATATTGGCAGATGCCTTCCAATGTGGGAAAGTGTGAAGTCATGAACTTTGGCACGAAGAATAGAGCCATGGTCTATTTTTAGAATGGTGAGAAAAAGTTCAGAAATCAAGAAGGACTTGAGAGTTCTGGTGCAGGGTTCTCTCAAGGTAAGCTTGCAGGTTGAGGCAGTGGTTAGGGGTGAAATTGCATTTATTATGGATGGCACTTTTTCCGAGAAGAATTGAATATAAACAGGTTGTATACTTCTCTGGTCAGGCCACATTTGGAGCACTGTGTATAATGTTGAGCGCCATATATCAGGAATGATGTACTGGCCCTGAAGCGTGTTCACAAGATCTTCACGACAATGCTCATAGGGATGAAAAGCTTATCGTATGAGGCATGTTTGAGCGCTCTAGGTCTATTCTCGATAAAGTTTAGATGAATGAGAGGGAGTGAAATGGAATCATGCAAAATACTGAATGACCTGGACAGAATGGATGTTGGTAAGATGTTTCCATTGTACGAGCACCCGAGGGCACAGCCTTAGATGAAAGGGAACACCTTTTAGAACAGTGATGAGGAGAAATGTCTTTAACCAGAGATTGGAGAATCTTGTAAATTTATTGCCACAGAAGGCTGTGGGGGCCAGATCATTGAGTATATCTGAGACGAAGTTAGATAAGCTTTTGATTATCCCGGGGATCAAGGGTTACAAGGAGTAGGTCAGGGAATGGGTTAGCGAAAACTGTCAGCGATGATTGAATGATGGTGCAGACTCGATGGGCTAACTGGCCTAATTTCTGCTCCGATGTCTGATTGTCTTATGGTGCAAACCTCAAGGAGGAACCTTGTATCTATGAGAATTTGGATTCAAGTTCTTCATGAAGGTCAGTAGCTGGACGGAATAGTTAACTGTTTTAGAATGAAAGCATTGTGGCTGCTGTCGCGATGGTGGACAATATGACATTCAGTGCAGGATCACACACCAAGTGCACTGTATTAATGTGGGAGAGTTTTTTTCAAAACCTGGAACTCTCTGTCTCTGTCAATCACCGTGAGATGTGGGGGTTGGGGTAGGAGGGCGTAACGTCCTCCCAGGCACTCAAACTATCCTCAAGCATGCATCCTGAGTGAAAGAATAGTCATGGAATTGATCACATTCTCATTGTCTGTTTAGAATATAATGAGTGATTGCCAATCCCACCCAGTGTTCAATGCAATTACCTCACATTTTCTCACGGCGCTACAGATCAACCTTCACTCACTCCTCTTGGTGCCATCATCCCAGGCATTAATCTGGTGGAACCCTGTTCACTCTGCCTGTGATACGGAGATCACTCCTTATAAAGGAGAGAAAATCTATCCACAATGCCCCAAATACTGCCTGAACAACACTCTCAGGTTTGAACGCAAGAATTCCGTTCCCTCACTTAGCTGGCTCCGTTTCTTTTGTGTGAAATAGGAAACTATTCATTTACGATGCACTGTCACTCATTTGGAATTTCAAACATCTTTACATCTGTAGGTAAACATTAATACAGCTTGCACCGGAGGTGCCAATTCAGAAGGTCATCACTCTAGGGGAGGGAATCAATCACAACTGACGCTCCTAAAACAGTGAATGGCCACCTACCTGAATGGAAATGAACTGCTGGAATATGGATACAGGCAGAGGAAGGGAGTGATCTTTCTTTTGATTTGCCATCACGGGATGTGTACAGACCTGGTCAGGGCTGCATCTTGTGACGATCTTGAAGTGGGTGGTTAGTTCAGCTGTTCCACAGGGCAGAAAAGAGTAAAACACAGTGCTGTGGGTTTACAGTCCCACAGAGACCCGACCAGGTAAGGGTGACCCACTGCTTTCTCGAAAGAGCATGAGACAAGCCAATATTCATAGATTATTATTCTGTGGCTCTAGATTATGAGCCAATGATGTGACCACCATACACTGTCTTCCCATCTTTCAGATTCTGTGCAGAGAACAAGTTTAACATCCCAAGTGCAATTGTTTCGTAATGGACACGTAGTAAGAAGGGACGTGAAACAGATGTATCCAGAATTAGCAAGGGCACAAACGATGGTTTATTCGGGAGTTGCGCTGAGGCTGAGGAAAAGACTGGATGTCATAATGTTGGTAGTGGACAGGATTGGCGAGTGTGGAGGATATGGAGAAGTAAACTGTGCAGGAGAAAATGAATCAAGATGGTTGAGGACAGTGTGTTTCATCCTCGCATCGCGGGGAGTAATTTGCAAATAATATTTTGCTAGTTATTATTTCTAAGGAATGGAATCTTTGATTGGGACTGAAAAAGTTGACTTGCACCTTTCCAAAATTTACATATTATCAGCATCAATTCAGTTAAATCAACAGACTGAGTGACTTACTGAGTGAATCAAGGAGGTTGAGAACAGTTTCTTTCATCCCCGCATATTGATGAGCAATTTGTTTGAGTAATTTCCGAGTTATAATTCCTAAGGAATGGAATCGTTGATTGGAAATGAAAACGTTGATTTGCACTTTTCCAAAATTTAAATATCATGAGTATCAATTCAGTTCAGACGGTTTCACTAGACAACTCGAATGACTTACCAGTAACACCGGCTATAGCAAAGTTAGTATAGTAACCAGCTTGAATAGCCATCAGTGTATCTTCAATTTGCGATGCTAAAGATAATGCCTCTTTTGAATCCGACAGTGGACAGGATGCCTTGTGGGCCCCCAGCTATTTCTTCACAGGCCAAGCAGGTGGTTGGTTTATGCGAGGAGTGGGGGCTGGTGGATATTTGGAGATGTCTTCTTCCTACCTGGAGGGACTTCACCTTTTTTCAAACCATCAAAGATGTCACACAAGGATTGGCCTTTTTCTGGCACTCTCGCCCTTCTGGATTCTATTATGGGTTGCAAAGTTGTGAATATAGCTATAGCTGATCACGAACCAGTCTATTTGGAGGTTAAGGCCAAGAGTGAAGAGCTAGGTTTGTGGCACTGGCATTTGGGCCCTTTTCCCCTTTAGCATTCCAAATTTGTGCAATACTTTTTGAAGGACTTTCAGGAATTCTTGACTATCTACTCGGGCATAGCTAGTAGTCTGTCCATGCAATGGGAGACTGCAAAAATCTTTGCAAGGGATTAGATATTTCCTATTCGGCTAGTCAGAAATGACAGAGGAGGAACAGCAGCGTCTACTTGAGACGTGGTTGAAAGCCGCGGAGGCGGGACGTTTTGTGCGGCCTTCGATATCTAACCTACAGCAGATCACGGCCTTTCAGGCTGCCTTGAATTCAATACTGACACAAAACGCAAAGGAAGAACTTGCCTTTGCTAGGCAAAGGTGTTCGAATATGGGGATAAGTCAGGGTCGAATTTAGCATATCTGACTCGGAAAAAGCGTGCTTCCCCATCCATTACTGCAATCAGACATAGCGCCGGAATCTTTACATACGGTGCTAAAAAGATTAATGAGATTTTACGGAGCATTTACTCTGAATTGTATCGGTTTGACTGTTGTGAAAACAGGAGGTATAAAATTGAAACCTTTTTTAACAACCTTGTCCTCCAGGGGTAACCTTGGAACAGGTCGCTCTCCTTAATGGCCCCTTGACAGTTCGCGAAATATAGGATACAGCAAGGCAACTTCAGAGTGAGAAAGCGCCTGGCCCTGATGGTCCTCCGGGCGAGTTTTATAAGCAGTTTCTAGGGATTCTGTCAGGGCCGATGTTAGAGATGCCCAATCACTCCTATATGATTGCCTATTATCAGCTAATATTTCCTTAATTCTTGAGATGCGGAAGGTTCCTGAGGAATGTGCCTCATACAGGCCCATCTCCCTATTAAAACCAGATTGCAATTTCTGTCCAAGACCCTGGCGCTGAGACTGGAAATGGTGTTGCCTCATATTATTTAAATGGGACCAGACAGGCTTTATAAGGGGCCAAGAAAATAACCAGTTCCTTTACATCTGTCATCAAGGAGGAAGATCCTTAATATCGCTGAGTAATACCAAATGATCACATGGAACTTGTGGAACTAAAGACATAAAGTCAATTCAGATCAGTAACAAGGTAATAGTTCAAGGCTAACATAGTAATGTTGCAGCTGGATTGAGCATTGCCAAGTCTGATGAGCCAGTTGTACTTCGTATCAAAATATTAGAAATAAATCAGCAGTAGACGCATTTATTGTGCTGTAGATGACTGTTTTATTTTCCTGTACATTCTGCCGAGGCTGGAAGTTAGTAAATGTGTTTCAAGCGTTGGAGTTAAGTGGAAGGGATTCAAGCGTCTGCAAAGGGAAGAAGAGATAGTGTGGAGAACTTCAGACCAATTAACTTGACATCTGTAGGTAAACTGATGGAACCTATTATGTAGGATCTGATATTGGATATTTAGAAATTATCAGCAACATTGGAGAGAATCAATATGCACTGAAAGAGTCTGACAGAGTCTTCATATTTGACAAACTTCAGAATGATTTGAATTTGTTTATTGCAAAATAGAAATGGCGTATTTCGATTTTCAGAAGGCTTTTTTTATAAGAACTCATGCAGTGAATTCATAAGTAAAGTAATGTGAATGATAACTGGAGGAATATATAAAAGTGATAAGTTAAAGTCAGATTCGCCTTCATTTAAGAGAATTAGAACATTGTTGGAAGGTCATGCTGAAGCTGTTTCACAGCTTGCTAATGAAACTGTTCACAGGGGATTGAGTCTAGTGTTGGTGACTCAATCTGAGAAAGAATATAACGGCCACGGAGGGTGTGCAATGGACATTCTCCAGATTAATCCGTCAGATGGCGATCTTGCCTTATGTGGGAACTCGGCCTGTGTTCTTTACATTTTCAAAGAATGAGAGGTGATCATAGTGAAATTTAGAGAAGTCACTAAACATATGACAAGTTGGAAATAAACAGGATTTTTCTCTGGCTGTCTACTCTACATTTAAGGCAAAGGGTAGACAATTTCAGACTGCAATTAGAAGACAATTCTTCATTTGAAGGGGACTGACGAACACAGCGACATGGAAACCTGCTGGCAAGGCAAGGTTAGGGAGAATCCCCAGATATTCTACAGGTACGTCAAGTGGAGCAGAATAACCAGGAAAAGGTAGGACTCATTAGTAATTTGCCAAGTTGTATCTAAATCAACTTAGTGGTAGGAGACAGAAGGTCTGCTGGTAGAAATCTGTTTGTTTGACTGGAGAGCAGTATCCAATCATGTACCACAGTGCTGTGTCCCATTTTATTTGTGATTCGTAGACGCCAGTGTTGGACTGGCTTGGGCAAAGTTAAAATTTTGAAGAACACGAGATGATAGTCCAACTGTTTATTTAAACACGACATTTCGCACAGCATAATCACGCGATGAAGAAGCAGCGCTGTGAAAGCTAGTTCGTGCGAATTTAGTGGATTATAACCTGGTGTTGTGTGATCTTTAACCTTATTGTTTGTAGCATTCATAAATGATGCAGCTGTGAATTTGCAGGGGTTTAGGGTGAGTGTGATAAATCAGTTTGCGTTTGACACAAAGTTTGTCTGGTTGGTTGGCAGTGAGGAGGAAGGCCTTATATTACAGGAAGATACAGATGGAATGATCAAATGGGTGGATCAATGGCCGATGGAATGTAGCCCTGATAAATATGAGGTGATGTACTTTGGAAGAAGGAACCAGACAGGGGAGGACGCAATGTCCTAGTAAGCTCAGAGGGTGTTGGAAACATCCCTGAATGTGATTAATACAAGTTAATGGACAAGTTGACAAAGCATAGCGACCATAAACATAGCCTTTAGTCATGGAGGCACCGATTACAAGAGCTATGTGGAACTTCGGTGAGGCCAAATGGAATACTATGTACAGTTCTGTGATCCACAAAACAGGAAGCATGTGATTGCACTGGGCAGGGTGCAGTCGAGATTCACCAGGATGTTCCTTTGAATGGAGTAAATCAGCTCGGGTTGTTTACTTTGAAGCACAGAAGGCTGAGAGGGATGTACTTCAGAAGGATAAGATTACCAGGGACATGGACAGCATGGATAGACAGGAGCTGTTCCTTTCAGTTAAAAGGCGAAGAACAAGAGAGTACCATGTTAAAGTGAAGGGTTTGATGTTTAGTGAGGATTTGACGATTGGTTTTCATCCAGAGCCTGTTGGGGTCAGGAATGCACTTCCTGAGAGGGCAGGTAACCTAACAACCGTTAAAAAAATACGTGGTCGTGCCCTTGAAGTGCCATAACATACATGTCTCTGGGCCTCATTTTGGAAAGTGGAACTAATGTAGATCGTGCTGTATTTATGACAGTACAGAGCCAATGTTTCTGTGATTGTATGGGTTGGACAGTCAATCATTGAGCAGCATAAGACATGAATTGATGAGCTTCTGAAGAATGTATTAACTAGTGTTATAAAAGTGAACTTGTCTCCATGAGCTAGAACAGGGAAAGCCAGAAGTGTCCAATACCCTGCTCCCTTCCTGATCTTTCTGTGCAGTCTGGGGGAAAGCTCTGTCATTGATGTCACAAGCTCTCAAACATTAGGAAGGCATCATCTGTCTGGTCGACAGGACTGTGTTTCCCGTTCCCTTTTCCAAAACCAAGCTTGTTGCCGTGTTCTGTCTGGTTTTATCCTTTAAGAATTCAGAGCAATTTGGTACAATTGAGTATCTTGCTTGGCCGTTTCAGAGACCATTGTAGAGTTTATCACATGTCTGTGTGTCTGGAGACACTTGTAGGCCAGACCAGGAAGCACGGGAGATTCACTTCCTGAAAGGACAGTGGGGAAGGAACAGATATTTACAATGGACATTAGACTCAAGGTCAATATTACTGGCACCAGATTTTTTGTCTCGATATTTTGTGAATTGTTTTTAACTTCCACCGGCTGCCAGAGCATTATCCCGGTCTGGATCAGTAATCCAGTGACATTTCCACAATAGCACCAGCTCCACATGGGGACCTATCAGAAACCACACTGTGCACATTATTTCTGTGCTGTATGACAGCTCTGCCAAAAAGAACTCCCACCAATGTGATAATCGTGACGGGACTGAGGGCGTGGTAAATGGTCAGACTGTAGTCATTCCCTTGTTATGGGATTGGATATAGTTGAGGAACTTTCCACTTGGCCAGGCAGATGTCGAAGTTGGAGCTGGATTGAAGCAACTTCCCCAGAGACACGGCTTGTTGTGCAGTACAATCTTCATTCCGATTTCAGGAATGGGGTCCGGGCCCATTGCCGTCGTCATATCTACTGTGTTCAGACGTTTCTTCATGTCACGTGCAGCGAATCGATTTGGTTGAAGACTGGCATCTGTGATTCTGTGGGCATCATGAGGAGGGTGAGGTGGATTATCGACTCAACACTTCTGGCTCAGGATGGTGCAAATACTACAACCTTGTCTTGCACACTAATGTGCAGTGCTAGGGGTATTTGTGGAGCCCTCTCCTCCTCTAAGTTGTTTAATAGTCCATCGACATTGATGACTGAATGTGGCCTGACTGCAGAGTTTCGATCATATCAGATTGTCTTGGGATCATCTCACCCTCACCATCACATGGCAGTTCTTCTGTTAATAATGTAAACAGTCAAGTGCAGTAGCTTTAGTGGGTTGTCATCAGGTTTCAATACACATGGTTCTGACTCTGGCATGTTCGGCACTGAACCATCACTCGGCTTGATGATAATGGTAGACTGGTGGATTATCCTGGGGGAAAGGTTATGGATTGTGTTTGAATGCAATTCTGCTGCGACTGCTGCTGTAATTTACAACATCACATAATAACCCAGTGTGAGCTGCAATATCTGCAAATCAATTCGACAGACTTTCCCCCAGTTCAAACCGAGACCCGTTCACCCATCAGACCTGTACTCAGTGACCTAACCTGGTTTCTGATGTGCAAACACATCCAGTTTCACAATATCATTCTGCTGAGGGTCTCACCCTGATGTCACACCTCCAATTTGTTACATTACTCAGAGACTTTAACATATTAAACTGAATCATTTTCTTTCCAGTAATACCATCTTCTATGTTTGAAGTGAATATTCTTTCCTCTGTTTTTCTCCCTGACCATGATTAAGACCTCTGTCGTGTCAGTGATGCCAGCCTTATGTCGTTTCAGAGCCAATGAACCTGTGCACTTTGCGTTTTTGTTCACTTCCCAATGAACAGCGCTCTGTGCTGAACAGGGCGTTTGAGCAGATTTAACACACGTCTTTGGATCATGTTGAAAAACACAAATTGCTGAAGAAACTAAGCAGGTCCAGTGGACACTTCTTCAGAACTAAAAAGGATTGGAAACTGGGCATTTTAGTTCTTTGCCAGAGGTGGGGGGTAGGTGAAAGGGAACTGAGGGTGTGACAACAGATGAACAGGCTTTTAGCAGTGGTGAACGAGAACATGATATAAAATGAGTTTAGATTAAGATGAGAATCAGGATAGGGGTTCTCTGTATTGAGTGCAAGATAAAGAAAACACAACCACATATAGCCATATGGAGGCCAGGAGGGAGAATGTTGAACATGTAGAATTACATAGATCTGGCCTGAGATACATTTTCACTGTAGAAATCATCACAGGAATCAGACAAAGGAATTCAGGTGCTTGCCGGCTTATTGGCACTAGTAAGATTTTCATGCTGCCTTAGTATTGTAACATAAAGAAGAAAGCAAATGACAGTACGAAGTTTGGGCCAAGGGCTGTTTACCTGTCACTTTTAACATTGTTTCAAATTTTCAGTGCTTAACTTGCAATGCTTGTTCTTGAAGTTAGTATCAGATGGTGAGTAGGAGGTTGAGGGGTGGCATTATAGAAATTTACAAAATCAGGGGAGGCATGGTCAGGGTGAAAAGCCAAGATCGTTTCCACAGGATAGGAAGATTAAATCGTTGAGCCATTGGTTTATGGTGAAGAGGGAAGATTTAAAAGGGAGGAAGAGGGAACTTCTTTTTTTCACACAGAGGGTGATGTGTTTATGGAATGAGCTGCCAGAGGAAGACTGGCAGATGCAGGTACAGCTCCAACATTTAAAAGACATTTGGACAAACATATAGATGCGAACCGTTTAGAGGCATATGTGCCAAATGCAAGCTGATGGGAATAGTTTAGTTTGGAAAACCTGGCCATCATGGACAAGTTGGACCAAAGAGTGGGTTTGTATGCGATAGGATTGTATGAATATAGAAAGCGAAGAAAAGGGAAGAAAAGATGTGATGTAAACAATTTGGCAAGAAATATAAAAACAAGCAGCACGAGCGTTTCCGTGTAGGTGAGAAGAGTTCAAGAGGTTTGTGTGATCTTTGGTAGAAAAAAAGTCAGGAAGGTATATTGAGGATATTAAGAATGTTTGACTGGGGAAATGGATACAGGGAACAGACAGATAATTTACACCAGTATTTTACAAAGTTCCTCACAGGGGAAGGTGCTGTAAATATTTCAATGGTATAAACAAAATGGTAATAGGAGGGAAGTCTCTAAAAGAAGGGACAAGGCATTTCTCAGACAGATAAGACCAAGGCTAAACAGGTCATCAGCAATTCATAGCTGGTTTTAAAAGAAGTGGTCACAGAGTGGCTGGTGGCACAGTGTGAAATATTCCATAACTCTCTGGATTGAAGGAGTGATCCAGTGAAACTGGAGACCCTCCAATGTGGCGCCCGTCTTCAAGAAACGAGTGAGACTGAAAGCAGGAACCACTTAGCCTCACCATTATTGCTGGGAATCTGTGAGAGTCGGTTGTGAAGTAAGGGACTGCAGAGCATTTAGAAAAGCTTCACACAGAGTCAGCATGGTCTTGTCAAAGGCGAACTGTATTTTGCCTGTAAACTCATGCAAAGTTTTTCTGGAAATCCATGAGAATGTAACAAGTGGACTTGATAAAGAAGGACTGGTAGACACGAGGCTTTCCAGAGATCTTCCACAAGATATCACTAAATAAAGGTTCTTACGCAAGACAGAAGCTCATCGTATGGTGGATAATGCATTAGCGTGGGATGACACTTGGTAAACACTTAGAAATCGGAGAGTCACGCCTCATCGAACTTTATGAAAAAAAGTATCTACTGGAGTACCACAAATATCAGTCCGATGGCAACAGCTGCTTACAAGAGCTGCACTCAGCTCCTGACGGCGGGAGCTGCGTGCAATATACATTTGAATTTGAGGATGACACTGACAACCAGAAGGCAGGCTGTTATTAAATGGAGAGAACTCCCAAAAAAGGAGCAGTACAACGGAGTGGTGTGTTTCCGTGTATGACACATAACATCAGCATATTGATGCGGAAATGTTGGTTCATTAGACTGGTTCCTGGGATGAAAGGATTGAATTATTGAATACATCAAAAATGCTGAGGCAATTATTCATTGTGGTTTAAATGAATAAGGGTGTCATTACTGAAACGGGCAAGATACAGAGGGGGCTTGACAAGGTCGATATTGAGAATGTGATTCCACACCATGGCAGAGTCTCGAAGTCAGGGATGTAGATACAGAATAAGGAATATCGATTTCAAACTGAGATGTAAAGAAATGTTTTCTTTCAGAAGGTAGTGAATGGCTGGAATTTCCTAACCCCGAGAGTTGTGGAGGTTGGGTCACTGATTTTATTTACAGACAGGTGGATTGGTTTGTGACATTTCAGCGAGTTGAGGGATGCAAGGGGTTAGCAGGAAAGTGGACTTGAGCAGTGGAGTAGATCCGCCATGTTCTTCTTGAATGGCAGCGCAGGTTCCTATTTCTTACATTCTTATTTATAATTGATTATTTTCCTGGAAGTCATGATGAAAAATGTTGCATTCACAGACAGCACAGGATTTGTCTGGGTTGACCTTGGGTGGGGCATGGGGGGCTGTATTCAATGCGAATCTGGGCCTGTAGCATGACCTATATCAGTAGCAGAAGTTACAGAGAGGAGAAGCCTGAAAAGAGGGATTGGTGGAAGGGGGTCACTGTCCGATGCAGCCTGGATTTTCCAATACATTTGCCAAACTACACCAAACCATCGGAGTGGCCTCAATCTGCTCCTGCACAGCAGGACCGAAGGGCTGAATGGAACATCAGAGCATAGGGCTGACAGACACAACTGAGCCATTCGGCACTTTGACACTATTCTACCAGTCAATAAGGCCATGATTCATCTCATTGTGTTCTCAGCTGCACTTTTCTCTGATTTCACAATGATCCCTGATTCACCTGTCTATGGGAAATCAGACAAAGTCAGCCTCGATACAATATGAAGATTCAGCCATCCCAATCTTCTGGGTGAGAGAATTCCCATTTGAATGAATTCCCACTTCGTGAATTTCTCCTCGTTCCGGTTCTGACTGAGGTTGGAGGGTGTCACTGTTTTCATTTCTAGTCCCACTCCTCCACTGCTCACCATAAATTTTTAATGTAACCAGGTTGGCGATATGATCGATGATAAAGGTCTAAGACTGGGTCAGGTTCAGTTATCAGAACAAGCCAGTTGGATTTCCTCAGTCAGCTACAAGTAATTAACAGAAACAACTGAGGAGTATGATGGATATGTGGTTAGCACTGAGGCCGCACATCACCAAGGAGCTGGTTTCAATTCCAACCTCAGGTGAGTTTGAACATTCTGCACATGTCTGTGTGGATTCCCTCCTAATACTCCAGTTTCCTCCTAGAGTACAGAGATGTGCAGCTTAGAGTGGTTTGGCCATGCTAGATTGCCCTTTGTTGAGAGAGCGTCCCCTTCATGGTAAACTCTATCAGTGTGGGGGACTTGAACCTGCGCTGCTGGCCTCCCTCTGCATCACAAACCAGCCGTCCAGCCAACTGAGTGGGAGACAGTGTAACGGTTACAGACAGAAACAGGCACAGGCAAAGGGCAAGAGAAACTTTCCTAACTAGGAAAATGGTACAATTCAGATAACGGTCAAGATAACAGCTGAGGATAAAACGTTCTCTGCTCAAAAATGTATTTCATAACAGGACAAGTGTTTAGAAGCAGTGTTTGGCTGAATACAATAAAGTAAGACAAAGTGAAATAGCCAGAATTACTAATTGTGATTGGATATAAAATAAGTGCATATTTTTGCAGGAACCCAGGAGGTTGAATTGCTCAAAGTCCCTGTATCCGAAAATGGGAATTCTTTGGAACTCTACTTGGAATTCATATTAAAGCGTGTGCGTGTGTGTGAGGGAGGGGGATAGACCGCAGCTACTGCACTGAGCGGGTTGGTGAGCTCAGACCATGCTCGGGCCTCCTCTGGGAAGAGAATGGACACCCCATACTAGCCCATTCACGAGCACCTCTGTGCCCCTGTTGAAAAATCGTGATGTTAGTTCCCCGTATCTGCCATGCTCGGGGTCACCTCTGCAGGGTGGCTCCCAACTGAGGAAGTACAACAGTGTGCCCAATGGCCTTTGAAAGATGACACCAGTGTCAGTGATTATAGAATATCTAGGGGCATCAGTGCGATGATGAGTCCCTTCAGCCATGTTGGGTTGGAGAATTGGGGTGGCATTGAATGCGAGGAACACTATGAGATTGAGTGGGTAGTTAATGTGGTGAGTTCGATAAGATAGCATCATGAAACTAATTCAGCCTGGTACAGACAATCCCTCTGTCACACTCAATAAAAATGTCACTGAGACAAAGTATTGTTAGATTCAGCCCAATGAGTCGAATACTCTGCCGATCCTACACGCAGTTACAAAATTGCAGAACAAATGTTCATCTAAAACTCTCCCTCATCTTTATTGACGCCACTATCCCCTTCACCTATCATTCCTAGGAATACTGGCTCATGTTGCAAGATGCAGTCGAAATGTCTTCATCTCAGCGTTCTGAAACCTGTGATCTTACATGAAATTGTCTCTCAGTCTCTCTTTCGCTTTTTTCCCCGAAGTCCTTTTGATTGTTGGTAGTTAAACTGATATCCCCGCCATCTCTCTCTGGCAGGAACTAAAGAATACGGACGAGGCAATAAGGACTCTGTATCAGAATGATCATGTAACTAGACGGATATTTCAGAGGCACGGGCTGTGACTCCAAGGCAGTGTTTAAAATCCTACCACAGCCGATGACAGAGCTTAAATTCGAATGAAATTGGAATGAAACCTAATTTCACTCATGGAAACCAGAAACCGTTAAGATTTATTTTCATTATTTCCCTGATAGTCTTTGCTAAAGAAACTTAACATTACTACCCAGTCTGAACTCGATGTGACTTCAGACCCACAACAACATTGTGGGTTTCATTTTGTCTTGACAAATGGCCGCGGAGTCACAGACAATTAATGATGGACAACAAATGCTGACTTTGCCTGTGATGCTGGCATCCCGAGAAACAACAGCATGAAAGGTGAAATAAACCAAGGAAAGGTGGGTGCGACAGATCGAAAATAAAATTCTCCAGCGTTTGACAGTGTTGGAGAATCTCAGCAGGTATGGCACCGTCTGTCAGGAGAAATGCAGATAACCGTTTGATTCCAGTGACCCTGTTTCACAACTGAAAGCAAACTGGAAAATAATATTATTTATCCTGGTATCATGGATGGTTAGATTGGAGAGAGAGGTGGGGGCCAGGTTTAAATTGAATGGGTGGAGAAATGCCCAGAAAAAGAGAGGAAAAGAAATAAAAAGTGAGCAAAGGGATTGCTGATGATGAACTGAAAGGAAAACAAAATGGCAAGTTATTCTCACATTTCCCCGTTTTCCCATATTCCTGAATATTGCATCCATTTAGATTTGTCCCTGTTTAAAGTGAGTTAGGTTCCCTGTACCTCTCTCCTCTGAGTGTGATGATCAAATCCATTAGCAATACTGGTGCTGCCCTTGTAGTTGCTGAGATGTAGAGAAAGGTAATGTTACATTGTCAACTGATTCTTTGGAGAGAGAAACTGTTAGTGTGGGAGTGTGCAGAGATGCAACGGCTTTCTCAACCAGGAAGAGAAACTCAGGAGTGGAAATAATTTTCAACACTGAGCGCGTGCACATTCCGTTCGGGGAATTGACTTGTTCCTGTCATTGGAAAATCAGTGGAGTTTCTGGGGATGCTTATCTCGGGTTTGTATTGTCAGCTGCTGGGTCTGGTGACCCCATTCTGTACACTGCATTTACAGAGTGTCTGGATCCATGGTAAACAAATGGAGATAGGGCTCCTCAAAAGGGAATCTCTATCAATAGGGTGGTGCAGGACAGTGCATTATCTTTCCTGGGATTTCACAGGACATTTCTCTAAGTTGGACCAGGTGTCAGGTATGAAACCAAAATTGAGGTGGTTACTGAGCTCTGTCCCTTCCTTCAGTATACTGTGTAGACTCACACCAGTGACAGGACTGTGCAGATGCTAGCCATGAATTCAACTGGATTAATTCTGGAACTTTCCAGGCAGGAGTGAGTAACATATCCATCATCACTGGAGTGCAGTCATCCGATATATTCACTGGCTGACAGAATCCATCTTCCGCTGAGAGCAATATATTGTGCCCACCTCCCTGAGGAAGATACAGAAATAACCTTCCAGAAATACAGGGGAACAGAGTGACTGGTGAAAATGGGGAACAGCAGGAAATTAGAATTAATAAAAGGTACATATTTCAAAACCTCACAGATTTTAAGGTTGGTGTATTGCTGCATCTGAGAGCTACATCCCAGAGTATTGAGGAGGTGGCAGTAGAGCTAATGAAAGAATTACTGATTATTCTTCAAAGCTGGTAAGATTCTGGAAAGGATCCTCCAGAATGGAAAGCAGCGATTGTAAACCTAAATATTTAAAACAGGACGGAGAGAGCAAACAGCAAACTAAATAGTGGTTAGCTTGATGTAAGCTGTAAGAAAAACATTGGAACCTTTTGTAAGGAATGTCACAACTAGACACATGGAAAATAATGTCATGATTCGGAAGAGTCAATCTAGATTCAGGAAGGGGAAGTGATCTTGATCTTTGATAAATCTGCTGGATTTTGTGGAGGTTGTCCGTTGTGACATCGACAATCGAGAACCAGTGCAAATTAAGTATTTGAATTTTCAAAAGATGGTTGACATGGTTGAATAGAGGTGAGTGGAGAATGTTAGAGTCCATGGGTAGGTAGGGGTGGAATACACCGAATGTATTAAAAGTTGGATAATCGAGAGAATGGAGAGAGTAGTATAATTATCTGGAGTGAAGGCTTTGGGGTATCAGAAGGATCAGTGTTTGGCCAATAGCTCTTTGCAAGATATTTCAGATGTGAACAACAAATATCATCATTCACGTTTATGATCATGAAATGGTGAGAGGTTGGGAAATGCTGTTGTTGAAACAGACCTGGATGTGCTTGGTCATAAGTCACAAAGAGATTTTTTACACAGCAGGAAGTAAATGATATGTGGCTGGTCATGCAAAATGATTAAAGTACCAGAGTAAATGTATCTTTCCCAATGATAGTGTTTTGTTGAGAGACTGTTAGATGTATTGTGTACAGGTTTAATCAGCAAAGGGGTTTCACCAGACTAAACCCTGGCATGATGTTACCATGGGGAGAATGGGAAGAAACTTGTGCTTAATAAAGTGTGTTAAGGTGTTTGCGAGTTTATATTTAAAAATATGCTGAAGCACATTGAGTATTGAAGATACAAAATTGCCTTATTAGACCAATTAAAGGAATGCCCAGGCAAATTCACATTTCCTATGTATTGGAGTGCAAATATATCCAACGTAAACATATTGGTTGGTGCCTGTTCTAGTCGAGGAGAGATCTGCACGGTAACAGCATGTAGATTGTGGTTTTTGTGGGTGGTGGTGGTGCGAGTTCACCCGGTTACAGTATTGCAAATGGACAACGCAGCAGAATCATCTAGCCTGGGATAAGAAAACATGCATCATTCCCCCTCACTGCTAACTTCATGAGAGCAATGGGTGATGGGAAATGTGATCAACAGCCAACGGTGCCAACATTCAATCCAGTCCAGTAGTTTTTGTGAACTGAAGGAACCATACTGAAAGGGGTTAAATGGAGCTGTTTGTTCAGTGACTGTGAGTCATGCTAGTCTCCATGGATCCTAGCTATGTCACTGGATGTTTTCTGTCCGCTATTAGTAAGGGGCCTCTGGCAATGGTTTATGTCATTGTAGCAGCAGATGCATCAACTCCAGCGCTCAAAGGGATCAGCAGCTGCAGAGACAGAAAAAGGAGATTTAAACATCTGAGAATAATTTGGAATGATCCATTCATGGATCAGAATCTGAGAACATTCGACTGGAATGCTGCAACAATGGACAGGAGTTTATCCGTGGGTCTTTTCTATTTTTCCTGGTCTTGGTCATCATTACAAGATCGGATATTGGGTGCACTGATGATAATCCAGGCGGGTTTCTATCCTATCCTCGCTATTGTTGGTGTTCCTGGTAAGTTTCTTCATCTCTATCCATTTATTAATCTCTTCATCCATGGCGAACTTCGTTACTATTACTGTTATCTATATTTGACAAAGAGGGAAACTATTGTCTTCAGTTTCAAATGCAAATTCCATTGATTACCCACAAATTTTATAACCGCCCACACCCCCGCCCTCACAAACATCTGAGAACGAGACTGTTCACAATACCGAATTAAAGTAAATAAAATTCATTTGTGTCTCGGTATTCTGTCCATCACAAAACCTATCCACTACCAGCTCGATTATATGCCCAGTCACCATCTTGGCTTCAACGCTGACGCTTTATAAACCATTATTTATGCTTTCGTAAAATTCAGACATTATGGTTACACCTCTCCTTTAAGCACACTTTCAGTTGCAAATATTTCGATGACAACTTTGTTCTTGTCTCTAAAATAACTTAATGACAGAAACACTCTCTCAGCGCAGTAATGTCAGAAGAAATGTAATTCAGATGCACAGGTTATTACACAGAAAGATTCTATTCCACATCCTACCACAGATGATGTCAGAAAGTAAATACAAAAGACAGGAATTGGAAATAACAACCATGACATCTCCAGCATTTTGTCCATAGGTTTATCTATTTCACTGATGTCATTTGGTAAATAAAACTTGCGTTATTATCTGGTCTGGCTTAAGATTTCTGTGAGTCCCACAGCAATGTGCTTGGTTCTGTCCTGCCTGAAAGAATGACTTCACAGTAAATGACATTTGGTTAGGTCAACAAATGCTGCCCCTGTCAGCGATGCAGACATTCCAAGTAATAACAAAACTAAAGGTTAAAAAAAGCAAAGAATCGTACAACAGATCAGAAACAACAAAGAACGAGAAAGTGCCAGACAAACTGAGCAGATTTGGCAGCCCCCTCGGGTCGAGAGAAAAATAGAATTGGCAATTCGATTCTAATGATCATACATCAGAACTGAACACAGTTAGGAAATAGCGTGATCGATATTGGTGACACCGACATCTGTTATGAAGGGGAGAAGGACTGAGTTGAATAGATGGAGAAAGAGAGAGATAGAGAGAAAGACGCAAAGAAATTGTTGATGATCAGCTGGGATGGAAACAAAAAATGAAATTAAACCTTACTTATGTTTCTCCTGTTCCCATATTACTGATAATAATGACCATGTAAGGTACATATCAAAGTCCCTGTTTAACATTATTTATGTCTGTTTTTCTCTTTTCCCTGAGTGTGATCATCTTCTTTTATGTATTAATGGGATGCTGGCCCAGTATTTAATTCCCTTTCTTCATTGTCCTTGCGAAGGTGGTGGTGAGCTGCCTTCCTGACCCACTGCAGTCCGTGGGCTGTAAGTAGTCAGTGCTGAGGTCCATGTGGTTTCATTTTTTTGAGGCTTTGTAGTGACTGATATAACTGAGTGGCTGGCTTGGCCATTTCGAACAGCAACTGAGGGTTAACCTCATTGTTGTGGGTCTGGAGTTACATGTAAGCCCGACCAACTGAAGATGGTAGATTTCCTTTCCTGAAGGGCATGGGGGTGCTAGGTAGGACAATCGACAATGGTTTCCTTGTTTAATTTGATTCTTAATTCCTGATATTTTATTGAATTCAATTTCCAACATTTGCCGTTGTGGGATTCGGATCCGGTGTCTGGGTCATTACCTGATTCCCTGGATTCATACTCAGAGATAATACAACTGGATCATCGCCTCCTCAGTATCTCCAATCAACTCCAATGGCAACAGTGATGTTGTTGTTGGTGTGACTTTGCTCCATAAGGCAAATAAATGATTGGCAAAAAATGCCATCCTTCTCATTTTGTATTTTTGAGAAGGCGAGATGATGGGAAGTGCTCTTGGTGAAAAGGAGCTGGATGTCCTTGATCATGGGGCACTAACAGAATCCCTAAAGAGCAGTCGGGTACTGGCAGGTGGGATAGATTGGATTGGGGTACCTGGTCGGCATGGACGGGTCGGTCCGAAGGATCTGTTTCCATGTTGTGCATCTCTATCACTCTATGACTCAGCAAGTAATCAGCACAATAATGAGTAGTATCGTTCAGTACAAAATGATTAAAGTATAAGAGTGAAGACACCGTCCTGCAGTTGTGGAGTGAACTTGAGACAGTATTTTCTTTCATTTATAATCAATGATCTCCTTGCTACAGAGAGATGGTGTAATGGAGTTTCATCAGACAATTCCCTGCAGTGATGGTACCATGAGGAGAGTGTGAAGGAAATGAGAGTTTAATCTGTAACGCTACAAAAAGAATGAAAACGTGATTGCATTAACACTGAAATGTTATCAATCAACACTCATTATTTCCAATACAAAACACGGATAGCATTAGATATACCATGTTTCCATGATATGTGCCTTCACATTTGGACAAATATATAGATAGAAAAGGTTTAGAAGGATATGGACCAAGAGCAGGGAAATGGGGTTAGCATGGATGGACATTTTGATCAGCATGAACGAGTTTGTGCTAATGGCCTGTCTCTATGCTATAGGATTTTATGACTATATGATAATTTACAGAGCTCTATGGAGCCCCATGTTGGTTGAGAGAGAGAGCTCCAGTTTCTGAATGAACTATCACCGTCTGGACGTACAGTTGGTGTGTGACCTTGCATTGAACGTCATGTTGTTCACAAATCTGTCATCAGCCACACTCTGACAGTAATAGCCATCCCCACCAGATTCTGAACTCCATACACAGCATTAGCCTGTCTTCTCTGTCACAAACCAATCCTTCTTTTTTTTGCTAAAAGCTGTTCATTGGCTCAAGTAGACTCTGTCCTTGATGTTTTTCAGGGCATCAGTAAAACGGGGCCAGCCTATGATCAGTCTGGTTTGGTACAGACATAAAAGGGATTTTCAGAGGCCTTTTATTTATATGTAAACAGATGACACTACAGGCCAAAGTGGTCATGCTTTCGAAGTGACCTGTATAATGAACGGGGAGTTGTTAGCTCTCTTAGCTGAGCTAGCTGAGTTGAGTTGAGCTGAGCAGTTTTCAGTTGACTCTTGAACTGGGAATTTCAACTGGGAGTTGTGTGGAAACTCTCTCTCTTTTCTGCCATTTAGCTTCAAACTGGAAACATGCATTCCATTATGACGTTATTTCAAGTGAGTTTGATTATTGGGACTATTGTGTGTATTTGGAATAGCATAATTAAGTCTAGCTGGATCAGATGAATTCTGTAGGGGTTCATTATTCTGTTCATTGTGTTTCATTGTGTTATTTTGTGAATAACGTTTTTCTCTGATTTAAAATCTAGTCGTCACGCTAGCTAAATTACTCCGAGTAATTTTCTTTGGATAATTACCAAAACAAACTGCAAAGTTATGCTCTGGGCTGCTTGCGTAAGAATGTTTTGAGTGGTCTCGCCTCGTCCATAACAGACTGGGGGCTCATTCCTAGATTTTCAACAGCGAGTGGGAGGTGCTAGTGTCTTTAGTTCGGGTATTCATTTGACTGGGTTGACAAAGCTTCGAATAGTAATGGCAATTTCAGTCGCCAAACGTTTCCTCAGTGTGCATGCAGTGACTTTGGATATTTTACGAAAAGTGAATAAGACCAATTTTCAATTGGAACTGACTGCTTCTGTGAGGCAAGGAGAGGTAATTACAGGAGGAGCTCGTCAATTAAACTTGCTGGAGATACCATCCGAATCTATAGAGTTGAGAAGAATTCAGTTGCAAATGAAACATCTTGAGTTAGCAGCGAGACGTAAGGAAAGGGCATTTGACTTCCAATAAAATGCAGAAGAAGGGGGAAAAGAGAGAGCAGCAGAACAGAGAGTTAAAAAGAAAGAATGGCAAAAGAGAAAGCAGCAGGGGAGAGAGAAAGAGGGTGCTTTTGAAGAGCAAAAACTGACACTTAAAAAGGGAAGACAGTGTTAAACACTGGAGATAACGACTGAGGGTGGGCTTAGTAAGGAAGAGAGTGCGGATGAGCAACCCCTGGTAGTCAGAAGCCTCGTGAGAAATTGTTTGCTTATGTTCAAGCATTGCCTCAATTTGATGAAAAGAATGTGATGCTCTTTTCATCTCATTTGAAAAGTTGGCTAAACAAATGAAGTGGCCAGAGGCAATGTGGGTTTTGATGATCCAAACGAAACTTGTAGGTTGGACTGGTGAGGTATTCACATCCCTATCAGTGGAGGAATCTGAGGAGTCTGAAGAGATTAAAAAAACATTAAGTCAACATAGGCAACCTTTCAGGAATCTTCTGCGGATCCTGGTCAAACCTACACTGAGTTTCTAAGGACCAAACAGACTAATTTCGATAGTTGGATAAGAGCTTTAAAATTCAGGCAAAGCTATAATGCCCTTAGAGAGGTCAGTATTTGGAGGAATTCAAAAATTCACGACCTGAAGTAGTGCAAACCCAGGTGGAAGAGCAGAGAGTGCAAACAGCAAGGTTAGCTGCTGAAATGGCTGATGATTATGAACTGGTCCATAAACTTGATTTGATTTCCAGAACCAGTTCTGGTCTCTGAGGGACAGAAATTGGAGCAAAGAGATATCCTCATGTGCAAAGGGAAATGTAGATCACTGTGTAGAATGTAAGGATAATTTACCATGGTAATAAAGAAAACCTTGAGGGGGACAAAGAGTTTAAATACTATGGTGTTTTCATTGTAATAAAGTGGGCCACATAAATTCACAGTGTTGGTGAGCTGGGAGAAATCCAGCTGTAGGATAACAAGATAAGCCTGGAAGTTTCGTTGAACTAGTAACAAAAAGCATAGAGGGAGTTAGGCAACTGCCTCAGAGTGTACAAGGTGATCAGTGGACATGCTAAATCTGCATAAAAAAATCTACATGGAAGAGTAAAGTTTATTCACATCGGCCAGGACTAATTGGTAAGGAGGTTCCAATATTAATTGACACAGGATATTTTCAGTCTGTAATGCTGAGGGGTGAGCCTTTATGAACTCTTGAGAGACTATTGCCAGAAAATGTGCTGGGAACAGGAATTCATAGTGATGAATAAAGTGCTCAGTTATGTAAAGTGAGGCGATGGTGTCTAGAGAAGAGCAGAGAATGTGTGGTAGGAGTACAGGACCCCTAACTCTCAGCTCCAGGAATAAACGTTGTCCTTGCAAATAATATAGCTGATTCACTGGTAGGCGTGCTGCCTACTCTAGTTGAAAAGTCAGTGAAGATGCAGGCAACTGAAGACCTGGAGAATGTTTATCCAGGAATTTTCCCTGATTACGTCATCAGAAGATCACAAATGCACTGGTTTAAGCAGGATAAAGGCAGAGATAAGGAAGCTGACATAGAGTCAACCGAATGTTTCTTTTTGACCAGATAAGTGGAACAGAAGGAGCAAGTATGAAAACATGAAAATATTTTAGCTCTGCTAAGGTGATTGAATTAAGCAGAAAGATGAAGAGTTACAAAAGTTATATCAAAAAACATTTAGCAAGAAAGAGAATGAATGCATTCCTGTGTGTTATTACTTAAATGATATCTTAAGGTGGATATGGAGATCAGCGCACATTGAAGCAGATTAGGCGTGGGCAGAAATTCTTCAAATTGTTTTTCCTGTTGGGTATAGAAAGGAGGCGCTGCGAGTGGCACATGAGCTACCACTTGGAGATCATTTCGGGTTTAGGACATTACAGGCTGGAATACAAAGATACTTTCACTGGCCTGAACTACACAAAGATGTAATACACAAGCATTCACACACACAGTAATAAACCTGCAACTTTAATACCTATTCCAACATTTGAGGAACCTTTCGCAAGAGTCTTGATAGATTGTGTAGGCCCCTAGCTCAAACAAAAAGTGGAAATAAGTATTTATTAACAATAATGAATGTGTCGACTAGATTTCCAGTGCCAGACCCATTATGCAGCATCACAGTTAAAAGAATTGTAGAAAAATGCTTATTTTTTTTTACTCGGTACGGACTACCAATAGAGATCCAGACAGATCACACCTCACATCCGAACTATTCAAGGAGATGATGGATAACTTGGGAATAAAGCAATTCAAATTTACTGCGTACTATTTGGAATCACAGGGAGCATGAGAGAGATGGCATCAAACACTGAAGACCATGTTGAGGTTTTATGGTCAGGATTATCCAGATGACTGCGATAAGGAAATTCCTTTCGAACTATTTGTGATCACAGATGCACAGAATGATTCGACCACATTCAGTCTATTTAAATTAATTTGTGGGCATAAAGTAAAAGGACCATTAACATTGGTTAAGGAGAAATTAATAAGTCAGAATTCGGAGACCATCCATTTGGATGATGTGTCAAATTTTAGGGAACGATTAAATAGAGCTGGAGAGTTGGGTCGACAGCATTTAAAAGTATTGCAGCATACAATGAAAAAGGAAGTGGATCAGAAATCATAAATTGGCAATTTTGCAATTGGGAGTAAAGTATTTGTGTTACTTTCAGTAACAGTTGAATCTTGAAAAGCAAGTTTTGGCGTACCGTATTAAATTGGGAAGAAATTGAATGAGTTGAACTATTTGATACGGACTCCAGACAGGATGAGATCTCACGGAGTATGTCATGTGAATATTCTCAAAAGGTATTTTGATAGGGAAGGAAAGCAAGAGGAGAAGGTGTTAATGATTACAGCACAGAAGGAAGAACCAAGTTCAGAGGATTCTGAATTGGACATTCCTCAAATCAAATTGGAGAATAAGGAAGGTGTCAAAAATTGGGATAAATTATTGAGTTACCTTACACAAGAAAAGAAAAGTGACCTGAAAGAGTTTTTACTATCTTGTGGAGAGATATGCGGCAATAAACTGGGAAGCACGAACATAATTGGGCATGATGTAGACACAGGAGATGCTGTTCTGATTAAGCAACATCCTTATGGGCATGACTCTCCAAAATTGGCACAGGTTCAGAAGGAGATAGAGTGCACACTCCAATACGTCATAATCGAAGTGAGTTACAGTGGCTGGAGTTCACATATAGTCATGGTACCAAAGCCAGATGGTATCCAACGGTCATGTGTGGACTATCACAAAGTCAATGCCGTTACAAAGACTGATGCAGATCCAATTCCATGTTTGGAGAACTGTGCCGAAAAAGTGGGAGAAGCTACTTTACATTTCTAAGTTGGATTTGCTCAGAGGCTACTAGCACGGACCTCTGTCAGAAAAAGCAAAGGCATTTCGGCTTTCATTACACCAAATGGACTATATCAGTTCAAATTGTGGCATTTTGTATGAAAAACGATCCAGCCACATTTCAGAGACTGATAATAAGGTCATTGCCTGATTATCCAACTGTGTGGTCTACGTTGGTGACCAGCTGGTTTTTAGTCTCTCATGGAACGAACATTTACAGCATTTATCGGACTTGTGCGATCAACTTCAGAAGGCAGGCTTGGTGGTAAACTTAGCTAAAAGTTAATTTGAGAAAGCCCAAGTCACGACCCTTGGTCACGTTATTGGAGATGGACAAATGGCCCCATGAGATATGAAAACGAAAGGAGTTGGGGAATGTTTCACACCGTCGACAAAAAAGAAATATGCAGAACTACGGTTCATGGGATTGACTAGATTTTACCGAAAGTTTGTGCCAAACTTTAAGCAGTGTGGCAGCTCCACTCAGCAAATTGTCAAGGGCAAGAACTCTCAGTGGACAGAGGACTTTCAAAAGGCACTTTACGGCCTAAAGACTGTGTTAACACTGCTCCCAGAATGAGCTACACTAGATTACACGAAGCCTTTCAAGGTGGCTATCGTTGCCAGTGATGTGGGTATTGGTCCGGTGTTCCTGCAGGAGGATGAATGGGGAATAGAAAGACCCATCGGGTATTTTTCTGCGAAGTCGAACGTTCATCAACAGAAATGTTCAACGGTGGAGAAAAAGACTTTAAAGTTAGTGTTGGCATTTCACCATAACTGTGTTTATATTGCCAGCAATGCATCTGAGACAATTGTATACACTGATCACAACACATTTGTGGGAAAAACTAAGGACAAAAATGCCAGATTGTTTAGATGGAGCTTCTTGGTGCGGCCATTCAATCTGACAATTGTGCATGTGGAAGGTCGCGAAAGCGAGAAAGCTGATGAGTTATTGAGACTCGAATGAAATACAGAGGTGTTCGGTGGTGGGTGTACCGCGGCCTGAATTTGAAAGGGTCTGTGCATGTTTGAATGTTAACAGTTAGCATAGTGTATCTGTCTGTTTTGAGACTACTGACTGGATTTGAAGGGTTAAAAATGCAGCCTTCTTTGAGCATTGATTTTTTTTTAGTGGGGGGAGACATGTTACAAAGCAAGTCCCTTATTTGTCAAAAAGCTGTTCCTTGGCTCAAGGAGACTCTATCCTTGGTTTCTTTCGCAGGGACAATAAAACGGGGCCAAGCTCCTATCAGTCTGGTTTGGTACATAAATCAAAAGGATTTTTAGAGACCTATTGTTTACACGGAAACAGATGAGACTTCAGGCCAAAGTGGTCATGCTTTATAAGTGACCAGTATAATAAATGGAGAGTGGTGAGTTATGTTAGCTGAACTAGCTGAGCTGGATTGAGCTGAGCAGTTTTCAGTTGAGTTTTGAACTGGGAAGTTCATCTGGGAGCTGTGTGGAAACTCTCTCTCCTTTCTGACCGTCAATTTCAACCTGGACGTATATGATCCGTTTGTACTGGTTTTTATTGGGAGTTTGATTTTTGGGACAGTTTTGTATGCTCGGAACAGCATAATTAAGTAGAGTTGAATAGGTTGAATTCTGTTTGATTCTTTATTCTGTTCTTTGTGTTTCATTGTGTAATTTTATGAATAAAGTTGTTGTCTGTTTTAAAATGTAGTAGTCATCCTAGCTAAATTACTCCTATTTCAATTCTCTTTCCCAGTCCCTTTCCAAGATGGCCATCCTTAGCGTCCTCCTTTGCCACAACGAACCAAACTATGATTTGGAAGAACAAGATCTCATCTGTCTCCTGTGTAGCCTACATCCCTGGGACTCAACATTGAATTCTCCAATTACAAATAACCTCACTTCCAATCCCCCGACTCCCTCCCCAGACCCTCCCCTCCCTTCCATTCCTCTGAGCAAGCTTTTGTCCAGCTACCTACCAACTGGACTCAGCCATCCCATCACCAACCCGCTGATACGCTTGATCTGTGTTCACTTATCCCCCACCTCGTCACTCTGCCTCCTCCTCCCTCACCGGCCACTTTATCTATAGACCCCCTTACTCCCATCCACATTCCTGACGAATGGTTATATCCAAGGCGTTCACCTCTCAAAGTCTTGATGCTGCCTTGCTTATTCTTTTCTTCCAGCTTCCTGCGTGTGTATTTTGGATTCCAACATCTACTGTTTTTTTTTAAAATTGTCTTCTTGTGTAATAGGCTGGAGTGAGTGAACGCATTGCGCCTCTTGTTATCCAACAGATCAGATGGGTGGAATGGCTTTCTTATATTACTGTGAAACCAGCTAGAGTTGCTGAAGGAGTTCCTCTTTCTTTTAACCATGGAAATGTTTAGTGCCCAGCAGTGCTTTTGATCAATGTTACCTTTACATTAGCAGCACAAGCTTGAATGTTGTTCTGTTTTGATACCTGAGTATCTTAGGAAGTGACTCATTGTTCTGAACATTGTATAATCTTCACAGAACATCCCAACCCCTGATCGTATGACAGAGAGAAAGACATTGATGATGCAGCTGAAGATGTTTTTGCCGAAGACGCTCCCCTGAGGATTGCCTAAAGGGATATCCAGGGACTGGGAGGATTGATGTCCACCAACCCCATTGTGTTCTGAATGATTCAACCAGTGGGGAGTTTACAACTGATTCCCATCAAGATCTATTTTGTTCAGTCTCCTTGACATCTCACTGAGTCAAGTACTGCCATGATATCAGGTCCAGTCACTTTACGCTGTGTTCATATCTTCTATCCATGTCAATAGGCCAAGGTATATGTGTGGGGAGTGTTTCCTTCTCTCAGGGGGTAGTGACCGTTGTGACCAGACAGTTGGGGAGGCCAAATCATTGAAATGTTT
This sequence comes from Hemiscyllium ocellatum, assembly GCF_020745735.1. NCBI lineage: Eukaryota > Metazoa > Chordata > Chondrichthyes > Orectolobiformes > Hemiscylliidae > Hemiscyllium > Hemiscyllium ocellatum. The sequence goes on along the minus strand of NW_026869111.1, from coordinate 206,255 downwards.
GGGGGGTGCGAGTGGGTGTCAATGGATTTTGACCCGTCAGAGAGTCGACGGCTACAAAGAATTGGGCATAAAAGAGAAATTGCGGCCGAGTGCAGATCAGCACTGGCTTACTAAATGGAAGGTCAGGTCTGAGGGGCTATGTAGCCTGGTTTTATTCATGTATACCCCATAGTCCAGTCACTTTGTGGCCTCTTCCATTTCCTGTGTTACTGACTTCAAGTAACTGAACAGATTGATCCTGTTACTGTGCAACTGGATACTGGTGCTACATGATCTGGTTACAGTTTCATAGGCCCAATGGGTTTATTGGCCTCCTCCTGTATATCAGGCTCCAGGGTTTGAAAGGCCTCATTCTGTTCTGGTGTAATTGAAATCCATATTGACTAAATCTTGGAGAAAGTGAGCTCTGCAGATGTTGGAGATTAGTGTCGAAACGTGTGGCACTGGAAAAACACGGCAGGTCAGGCAGCATCAGAAGAACAGGAGAATCGACATATTGGACGTTCCTGATAAAGGGCTCATGTCCCAAACATAGATTCTCTTGCCTCTCGAATGCTGCGTGACCTGCTGTGCTTTTCCAACACCACATGTTTCGACGTCTACTGACCCAAGTCAATCTTCCTGGTCACTTCATCCACTTACATTAAGAAAATTGTCAAGCACAAACTTCCTCGCACAAAGCCATACTTACTATTCCTAATCAAAGCCTGTCTTTCTAAATGCATGTACATCTTATCCCTCAGAACCTTCTCAAGTAACTTACCTATCACGGATGTTAAACCTACTGATCTGTAGTTCCAAGGCTTTTCTTGTGCAGTTCTCCTTGAATAAGGGCATGTCATTTGCTACCCTCCAGTCTTCCGGGACATCCATTGTGGTCAGTGATGATCAACATGATAGTCCATGGTCGCTGAAAATTCTTCTAGAGCCACTTGAGGTGTTCTTCGATATATCGGGTAAGGACCATGAGATTTATCCACTTTCAAACATTCTAGTACGTCCAAATTTCCTATACTATGATATGGATTGTCCCTAAGATATCACCACTAACTTCCTCAAGTTCTCAAGTCATCAGGTCTTTCTCCACGGTAAACATAGAGTAGAAATATTCGTTGAGGATTTCGCCCATCTCTTATAGTTCCACACATACTTGTCCACATTGGTCTTCGATGGGTCCTATTTTCTCTCCAGTTATTGCTTTTTTAAAATATATTGAAGTACCTTTTTGGATTCATCCTAATCTTCTCAGCCAAGGCTCTTTCTTGCCCCTTTTTCACCCGACTGATTTATTTCTTCAGTGAACTCCTGTATCTCTTATATATGTCCAGGGATTCCCTTGGTCCCAGCTGCCTAGAACTGAGCCAAGCCCGAAGTTCGAACATGAACCTGTGGACCAGTTTTGTCCCTCTCCATAACTATATGAAAACTAATAGAACTATGGTTACTGGTCCCAAAGTGCTCCTCCACCACTAATTCAGTCACCTGTCCAGCCCTATTTCCTAAGAAAATTTCGAGTTTTGCCCCTTCCCAAGTAGGACACTCTATATACTGCTTGAGGAAACTTTCCTGACGCATTTGACTGATTCTATCTCATCAGATCCCTTAATGCTCTGTCCGTTCCAGTCTGTATTGGAAAAATTAAAATCCCCTAGTATGATAACCCTATTGCTCCTGCAGGTCTCCCCTCTCTCCCTGCATATTTGTTACTCTCATTCCTGTTGACTCTTTGGGGGCTTATATTACAACCCCAACACCTCACCATTCCATTCCTATTTCTTAACTCCACCCACAAAGCCTCATTGGGTGATCCATCAGTTATTTTATCTCTGAATACTGATATGGTACTCCCCTTAATCAGAAGGGCAACTCCCCCTCCCCTCTTTCCACCATCTCTGTCTCACCTAAAGCACCTGTTCCCTAGCTCATTAAGCTGTCAGTCCTTTCCATCACTTAACCATATTTCTGTAATGGCTATAATATCCCAGTCCCACCTACATATCCACACCGTGAGTTCATTGGCCTGACCTGTCAGCCCTCGTGCATTGAAACAGATGCAATTTAATCCAAAATGCATTACTTTCTCTCTGTCGTTTTCCAGCCTAACCTTACTATTTCTGATTACTGTATCTCCTTCCACTTGCCTCCTGCTCTTGAGGATATGACTACTTGCCAATCTAGTTTAAACCCTCCCTTGTAACCCGAGCAAAACTGGACGCAAGAGATATTGGAATCCCCTTCAGTGCAAGTCTCTGACGTTAATCTCCCTCTCAGGAGATTATCACTGTCAAGGTATTTTTGAAAATGATTTTCCTAGCTCTCTGTAATTACGCTGCAGGACCTCATCCCTTTTTCTACGGATATCATTTGTGCCAACGTGCATAATGATTTCCGGCTGCACACCCTCCCCCTTGAGAATGTTCTGCAGCCACTTGGAGACATCCTGGACCCTAGCACCTGGGAGGTAACGCACCATCTTGGATTCCCGTTTGCGACCACAGAATTTTTGATCTGTCCCATTAACAATCGACCCTCGTAACTTTAACGCCCTTTCCCGCTGTGCCCAAGAGCCAGTGGGAGTACCACCAACCTGGCAACTGTTGCTTTCCCCTGAACGGACATCGCCCCCAACAATCCAAAATGGTCTACTTGTTTTCGAGGGTAATAGCCACAGGGGATTCATGCAATCCCTGCCTACTCCCTTTGCCATTCCTGGTGGTCGCCGATCTACTCTCTGCATGGAACATGACAGGAAGCAAGGAACGCCTGTTCGATTAAATTGTGTTCATTTAAATACAACAGGACTGACAGGTAAGGCTAATGAACTCAGGACTAAACGTTGGACTGGAATATTACAGTCATTAAAGAAACATAGCTAGGGCATGTCAATGAATTTGTCAGTATCTCGGATGGTATTGAGTGCATCCTAGATTAAATTACCTACAGTGTGTAAACAGGCCCTTTGGCCAAGCAAGTTCACACCGACCCATCGAAGAGCAGCCCACCCAGACCCACTCCCCTACACGCAACACTATGGGTAATTAAGCATGACCAATTCACCTACACTGCACTTCTTTGGGCTGTGGGAGGAAACCGCAGCACCCAGAGGAAACCAATGCAGACACGGGGAGAATGTGCAAACTCCACACAGACAGTTGCCCGTGGCAGGATTTGAACCCTGGTCCCTGGTGTTCTGAGGTAGCTGTGCTAACCCATGACCCACCTTGCCGCCCAGCGTCGGTCCCTAACACGGTCTCCCAGGAGCTGAAGCTGGGTGCAGTGCCCACAGGGACAGTTGAATTCTCCCTGAGCTACCACATCTCACAAGATGGAGCGTGCAACTGCTCTAAATGGCATCTCGACTGCTGTAACAATAAAGTTAAAAGGACTTAATTTGAGTTTACCTGTACATTTTGCTGAGCTGAGCTGTCCGAAGCCTCTCATGTCAAAGCCTTCCTGCTTACTCTGCTACCAACGGCATGTCTCTCTACCCCTCCAAATTTAATTTTGGTCAGGGAAGGAAGGAGACACCACAGCGATGTAGTCTTTAGGCCTTCAGCACTCCTTGACATCTGGCCCCAGACTACCTGCTCCCCAGTGCAGGTCTGCTCTTGGCCTTGGAGGGTGTCTTGCTGAGGTCTTTCTTCTGGTAGTGATGATTGTGTCGATGCAAATCCACACCCTGACAGGCAATCCGTGTTATTGCAGTCCTCTAGAACTTTCTGTCCATTTGTATTGCGTTTGAGAATTCCTTGCATTCCAAACTGTGTCTCTCTCTGCATAGTTAGAGAGTTTGATGTTCTTGTGAATACAAGGTTATTGGAAAATAACACCATTAGACGTAGGGACAACAAAATGTCTGTCCGCTCAGTGAGTCTGCTTTTCCTTCGATTAGGTTGTATTTATTTTGTGAATACCCCATTCCACTTTCCTGTGATTTCCCCGTTACGCTTGTATAAAAATCTGTCTGTCTCACCCTTGAAGATATTTAATGATCCAGCCTCAACAGTCCTCCGAATTTTCTACAATTGTTTCCCTCTCACTGATGTGAGACTTAGTGGTCTTTAATCTGGTGATATGCCCACTCCATCTTGCATAAAATTCCCAATTCTTTCTCAGCTCCTGTGTCAATTTGCTCAAGGGTCGAACGGTCACTCTCCCTGAATCCAGGAACTGCTTCACCAAACTGAAGAGCGATTTGTAGGGTGTGTTTAACATATTCTCTGGCACTGTGAACAGGCTGTCCCCTTAGTCTCTAATACTCCCATTGTTTCCCGCATTATCCTCTTCCCCTTAATAAACCAAAACAAAATGACTGTGGATTCTTGCTAATCTAACCCGCTAAAGTTTTATCACCCCTCCTTCTGCTCTTCCACTGATTGTTTAAGTTTAGCCCTCCACTTGCTATATTCTTTTAGGACCTTCATTAACCTGCTCACTTGGTAGCTGCTTTAAGCTTCTCTTTCCCTTTTCATCCTGTTCGGAATTTGTGTCGACATCTGAGGTTCACTGGGTTTGTTTTCCTAAATTTTATCTTCGGTGTAACATGCTGGGCCGACACTGTCATCAATGCAATTTTAATCAAATGATTCCCCCAACCCCCGCCCCACCTTGTTCTGCTACAGTTTCACCCAGAAGCAACTGCACTTTGGCCAGATCCTGTCATTGTTTTCCATAAAATCTGTCTCCACAATGCAAAAAGGTCTTATTTACATTTTTGGGGTCTTTTCCTTCGCAAAGTCAAAATGTGTGATATCACGCTCACTGGTCCTATAATGCTCTCCCACTTCTACTTGGAACAGCTGACTGACTTCGTTGCCAATAGTGAGGCCCAGCATTGCACTGCCCTTCGTTGTATCTGAACTGTATTGATATAAGAAGGTCTCTGGAATACATTTCAAAACACCTGCCCCTCTTAAAAATTTATCACTGATCGAATGTATGTTCGGAATTGAAATGCTTGAATGTAACTATCCTATTATTGTTTTATACACCCCAATAACTTTGTCATATACTTGCACCCGTACTTTCCTTTATCTGGGGGTCTATAATATATCCCTAGCAGTGTTTCTGTCATGGTTTTGCTCCTGAGCTCTAACCACCAATCCTCTTTAGAAGATCGTTTCAAGATATTGTCCCTTCTTACGCCAGTAACTGACTCCATAATTAATAAGGCAACATCACCTCCTTTTTTACCCCTCTCTTCTGTCCTGACTCTTGTTCTGGTACCACAGAATATTGAGTTGTTAGCCCCGACCTCCCTTAAACACATCTATGTAATGGGAAAAATGTCATACTTCCACATGTCACCTCGTTTCCTTGTCATATCTGTCTGTCTGATAATAATACCAGCAACAAGGTAAAGCACATCCCACCTGGAATATATCGCCTGGAATACTCTGCACCTCGGAGTTCTTCAGTCATTCACTGTTCGTTATCAACCTGTCCAATTCATGAACCAAAACTGTAACTCTGGGACTGAATGAATATTGTTGAATTTGAAATTCCTTTTTAGTAAATGTGTTCATCAAATGCAACTTTCCAGAACTGAACAGTCAGCTCCAGATACCACGAGTTTCTGCTGATTAGTTCCCTGCTCAGTGTGCAGAGGGGACAGGCCTCAGTGATGGAGAAAGTGAGGACTCGTGATCAGAGTCGAAAATTGTGGCGGTGGAAAAGAACAGCAGTCAGGCTGCATCTGAGGAGCAGCAGGATCAAAGCTTCCCATGTTTTCCATTCCATAATTCACAGGATATTGGGAACCAAACTTGCTCAGGAAGGCAGCACTGTACAGAGCCCTGAAATGGAAAGCAGTCAATCATTTGTTTGGACAGGGAGTAAAAAGTTGAGGTGAAATACAGACTGTTTGAAGTACAAACATAAGGATAGATAAATCCCTTGGCCAGACAGGAAACACTCTAGGTTACTACAAGAAGAGAGGAAAGAGATTTCTGTGCCTTTGTCGATGGTCTTTGCGCCTTCACTCTCCATTGGAGTAGCGTCGGTTGATTGGAGGGTGGCAAATGTAATCCCTTGTTCAGGCAAAGAAACAGGGATTTTCCTGAGAATGACAGACCAGTCAGTCTTACATCAGTATTGGGCAAACTATTGGAGAGGATTCTGGAAAAACATGGTTTGATTAGAAATAGTCAGCATGGATTTATGAGGGGCAGGTCGTACCTCACAGCTCTTATTGGATTATTTGACGATGGGATTAAACACACTGAAGAAGATAGAGCAGTGAATGCGGAGTGCATGGATTTTAACAAGGTGTTTGATAAACTTCCCCATGGTAGTTTCATTCAGAATGTAAGGAGGCATGGTATACAGGGAGACCTACCTGTCTGGATACAGAATTGGCTAACACATAGAATACAGAGGGTGGTGGTAAATTGGAAGTATTCAGTGTGGAACTAGGTGAGCAGTGGTGTTCCGTAAGGATCGGTTCTGGGACCTCTGCTGTTTGTGATTTTGATAAATGACTTGGATGACGAAGTGAAAGGGTAGGTTCGTAGGTTTGGTGATGTAACACAGATTGGTGGAACTATGGATAGTGTGGAGGGCTGTTGTAGTTTGCAACAGGAACATTGACAGATGCAGTACCCAGCTGCGAAGTGGCAGATGGTGTTCAATATGGAAAGTGGGATACGATTCATTTTGGAAGGATGAAGTTGAATGCAGAATACAGGGTTAAAGGCAGGATTCTTACATTGTGGAGGAACAGGGAGGTCATATGTTTCATGACATAGCTCCCACAAAGTTGCTACCCAGGTTTATAAGGTTGTTAAGGATGTGTTTGATGTGTTCATTATCCGAGGGATTGAGTTTAACAGCTGGTAGGTTATGCTGCTACTCTATGGAGCCCTGGTGAGACCACACTTAGAATATTGTGATCAGCTCTGGTTGCCTCATTATAGGAAAGATGTAGAAGCTTTGGTGAGATTGCTGAGGAGATTTATCAAGATGCTGCCTCTACTGGAGGGCATGTCTACAAAGAAAATTTGAGGGAGCTAGGGTGTTTTCCTCATTGGAACGAAGAAGAATGGAAAGTGACTTGACAGGGGTGTTCAAGATGATGAGACACATAGATAGAGTGGATAGCCATTTACTTTCTGCCAGGGTGGAAATGACTCTCGACGGGGTATGATTTTCAGGTAACTGGAGGAAGGTTTAGGGGTGATGTCAGAGGTAGGCTCTTTCACAGACGGGTGGGTGTGTACAATGAACAGCCAGCAGTTGGAGTAATGTCAACTATATTGGGTATATATAATTGGATAGGCACATGAATGACAGTATAATGAAAGGTATGTAGGTTAGTTTGATCTTAGAGTAGGATCAAAGGTCGACAGAAAGTCAAAGACCGAAGGGTCTGTACAGTGCTGCACTGTTCTGCACTGTTCTGTGTTTCCAGTTTCACCCAGCTTGTGGATTGTCATCAATTCTTGAATGTGTGAGGGAGTGATGTGCGTGAGATCAGGAAGCTTTGGAGGGGTGTAAGGCCAATACCTCCAGTTATGGTGTGTATTGTTACAGTCACCTGAAAGGCAGTATAATATGTGTGGTTACTTAAACCAGACAGAATCCGTCAAGTTCAATTATTAATGTGATTTTTGGATTGCCGTTTGCTGCTGGTTACTTCACATACATTCTACTGTGTGATCCATGTAGTAATCTCTGACCATTCACAGAGATGTACAAATTTATTTTGATACTGGAGAATGTGAAGGTGACATTTATTGGATATGGATTTAGAGGTTTCTTTGAAAGGCACAAGGCACTGCAATAGATTGTCAACTTGTTAACGTCTTCACCCGGGGTGCAGGTGTATGGAATCTTGGAGGCAGGTCAGATTTCATTACCATAGGTAACTTGTATGGTGAGATTCTGGCTCTCCGTGTCAACACGTCTGCTCCCTGGGACAGGCTCTGTCTGAAGATGAATTTTAAAACTTGATTGCTGGTCAGCCAGTAATATTTAACCTGGACAACATTTGCACCTACACTGAGACCAGTGATAGTTTGTTGACGGGTTCTCCCTCTGCCCAAGGTGGATTCCAAATTATTTGTTTTAAAGTAATGTTTGACTGACTGCCCGAACCAGGTTAGAAACTCAATGTACAGATTTTGGAAAAGGCAACTGAATGTCTGCGTATCTCAGGCAGCTGTGATTTCCAATAACAGTGTAAATGATTTCAGATCTATTTGAAGCAATTTTCAGCAGAGCTCATTGCAATGTGGTGAGTTTACTGAGCCGAACAATAGTCGGATGTTTGCTATATTTCATGAATTGGGCAAAAATAAGATGTGAACGATAATCATTCAACTGAACTAGAATCTCTTCAATCAAGTCTGTTGATTCTATATTTATGGAACTAAAATATAAACTCCTGTCAAGATTTTCTAACACAGAAATAAAGTATGTACATTTTATTTTATCGAAGAAAAAACATAACTCTTGTGGTGATCAGAAATAGATATTCAATGTCAGGATTCAAAGCAATGTGTTGCCACTCCAATATTTTTAAAGTGGTTGGCTTCTGAATGATTTGATTTTCAGAGTGAGAAAACGTCTGAACATACAAATAGAATCAGCGTTCTTATACATTTATATATAAACTATCAGTTTAATTTCTCACTGATATGTACGATCTTCAGCTATTTGCCAGCAATTTAAAAATTGCAATGATTCACCATGGACTGTGAACATTAAACTAAATAAATTATTTGTGTTATCAAATTTTAGTGAGTAATAATTTGAAAACTTCCAATTTTTAGAATGAATGATGTTTAATATGAAACGTGGAGAGTGAAAATAGCAATGAACATAATATTGTGTCAGTGAAAAGTCAGAGCTTTCCAAAGCGTTTTTTGACAAAGCAATGATATATTTGTTTTAGTAATGGGAATAAAAACATGCGCAATATTCATGTCTGAGTAATAATTAGACTTCATAATGAAGCTGACATTGCAATACTTGCATTTTAAATGCTTATGCTGCACCAAATAATGAGATATTTGTGAGCATTTACACAGTGAAATAATTGGATACTGTCTTTTATTCACAGCTGACACATGATAGAGTACAAAACTTTAAAGTACAGGAGGAAGCCATTGGCCATTATGTATGCATCAGTTCCAAAAATATCTCCCAAGCACCTCCCATTTGCCAGCCCTCTCTCTGTTGCCCGTTAAGTTCATAATTTCCAAATATGTATCCAGTTCTCTTTTGAATCTTCATCCACAACTTTCCCAGCAGGTCAATTCCAATTCGTAACAACTCTCTAAATAAAGACTTTTTCCTTATTTCACTTCTAGTTCTTTTACTGACAACCTTGAAATTAGAATTCTTTGATGCTATAATGCCTACTAATAGAGTATTCTTTTTCTACTCTGCAACTTTTTTCATACTTTTGAGCACCGCAATAAATTCACATCTTTGTCTGTTCTGCTCCAGGAGCAATAAGCCTTGCAAGAACTTTAACAAACACTAAACGGAAAAACAAGCAGAAAACTAGTCTCCAGGATATATGAACATCAACTAGCTACAAAAGACATGATCCCAATACGAATGTCTTACGTACTGATGAGGAAGTACGCCACTTTGACTAGGACTGCATATCAATCCTAGCACAGGCCAAACAGAGACAAGCACAGGAATTCCTGGAAACATGGCCTTCCAACCTGAACTCCATCAACAAATACATCAAATTTGACTCCATCTACCATCCTCTGAGAAAAAGGGCAGGAAATGACATCATCGACACCGGAAATTACATTACCAACTCAAGGAAACCGAAACATTTAAATAGAAAGTGGGAGATAACACCAGTACTTCACTGGAGGCTCACTTACTGAGTACAGTCAATGGAACAAACTAGAACTGCCATTAGCTATTGCTTCAGAATATATCTGAGTGTTCGTGGCTTCTACCACATAGAATCAATGAATAGAAATGCGAGCCTGCATCACCAAGTGCATATCCAAAGGCTTTTTAAAAGTGTGTGAGATTACCTGATCAATCACCCGACTAGGAAATACATTCCAGGCACATGTTATTAGGGGCAGAAATGCGGCTCAGTGGTTAGCACGCCTGCCTTAGAGCGCTGGAGACCCAGGTTTGATTCCAGCTTTGGGTGAGTGCCTGTATGGATTTTGCACATTCCCCCCATATCCATGTGGGTTTCCTGTAGGTACTCCGATTTCCTCCCACAATCCAAAGATGTGCAGGATAAGTGAATTGGCCACGCTAAATTGCCCAAAGTGTTCAGAGACATGTAGGTTAGGTACTTTAGTCAGGGGTAAATATAGGAGGAATGCGTTTGGGTGGGTTACTCTTCGGAGGATCAGTGTGGACATTTTTGGGCCAAAGGGCCTGTTTCCACACATAGGAACTTTATATTCTATGTCTGTGCCACCCTCTCAGTTCAATACAGACTCCAGAAATCCCCTCTCAATCCCCTGCCTTTCACTTTAAGTATGTTTCCTTTTGTTTTTTACCGTTAGAGTAAGGGAAACAGCTGCTGTCTGTTCATCCACTCCCTACCCCTGATGCTCTTGTATACCTGTACCCTGTTCCCTGCTCAACCTTCCCTGCTGCAAAGAAAAAAGGAGCAAGTTTAGCCCTCGCCCTTCAACGTTTGAGAACTCATTGTCTTGTTAATTCAGATGTGCATCATCTCACATTTATCAGTGTAAATTTCATCAGCCATGAATCTGGATATCGAAATCATCTGTTTATATCGTCCTGTAGCCTAATCATTTACTCCTCACTGTGAAGCACCCAGCTTATCTTTGTGTCATCCCCAACATTAGTTATCATTCCACTGCCATCCATCTTCCACATTCTCACCATCATCATTTATGAACATCACAAACAAACCTTGATTTCCTTCCTGTTCTCTAAATGTTATTCACAAAGCAATAATTAAAAATTCCAGTCTCTTGTTGTTCTTATTTTGGGGAATTTACAGAGTAATGTAGTTAACACCTATTATGAGGGTGCTGCAAATACCATTTGCGACACAAAGTTAAATTCACCTTTTACACTCTGTCCCTCAGCATGTCTTATTCATAAAACTTGTAACTAATTTAGAATAAACTATGGTTTGGCACCTTGCACTGGAACATTAGCCTTTTTGTGTGGCACTGTCCTTTGTAACAATAGTCAGAACTGAAGAAATCTTTCATCTGCAGGATGGACACTGATTCATTGCTTCAATCAGCTAATTGATGAGGATAAATATTCAATTAAATTCCATGTTATGGACAAACTTCAGGAGATCAAATCATATTCTCTTGTCTACATTGGATTGGAAGCAAATACATACTGTTGAAAAAAATTCAAAAATGTTGAGACACAACATCATGGGGGCAAAAAACACTTCACCTGCATTTGATGGAGGTACAAAACTACGGAGTGAATGTACAATCTGATAAAGAATCAAGTGATAGAAAAAGAAGTGCATCAAATTTTAATTTTCAAAGGAATCAGATCCCAATTTTCCTGAACAGTGGTGGTTTTCACCCAACCTCACTTTTCCAAAAACAAGCTTTACCCAGTCACTAAAACTTCATTAGCCATTCTTCCTCCCCGTCCTACTCTTTTTTACACTCCTACTTCCCTTGCACGGCCCCTTCTGCTGCCACATACTCTTCCACTGATGATATCTCTTCACACCCTTCTTGTGCCTCTCCCACTGTAAGTTACACCAATTCCCTAGTTACTCCCACTTCCACTGGCCATCTCTTACCCATTTTTGCTTTCCAACTGGGATGATGGGAGCTCCTGGCTTCTGTGCTGCTACTGGTCATCAGTGAATGATGAGATTGAGATGATCAATGCCCAATGTCTAATAGTGTATGTCTGTCATTGTCCAATGCACCCTGAATAGGTGGTTTTTTCCCCCATACAGAGTGGAACTTTTTTTTTCTGTCTCTGTGTCACAGTGCTTAACCAAGCACCCTCATCCCAAATAGGAAATACCTCTCCTCAGAATCAGAAGTCCATGCATCTGTTTGTCCTTAAACGTTGCGAGGACAGTGACCACATTGTTCAATAAGCCGTGTTCTAGCCTTTTTCACTTTAGTATTTTTACTTATTTTCCAATGTCAGTTGAGGTGAGATCAGAGTAACTTCCCTTGCCATCAAAGTAGCATTTGATTCATGTAGCACCATTCACCATTCATCCAAACTGTGGTTAATGGAAATCAGAGGAAATTCTGTGCTGGTAATTTCCTCAATGAATAATGACACCTTACCCAGAGCTATTGGGAATGACAAATAAACTCTGCCTTTGCTAGTGCCTTACAAAACCATGGTTGGATTTGTTTTATTAATAACATCAAGATACATCAGTTTTCCCAGTTTTGTCTAAAGTCTCAGAAAAGTAAAACCTTGCTGGTTGAGTGTCACCCCAATGAAATCAGAGCATTACAATAAGGTAACGATTCAGATTATCTTCAATCATTTACTTTCTGAGGACTGGTCGTGCGGTGTCGTTGCCACTGAGATCAACATTTTCTCTGTCTAACAGCATCACATCGCATTGGCTCAAGGCTGCACCATTCCCCAATTCTACTTCATTCTCCAGCTCATTCGCCATGCTCACCAGATATACGAGGCCCACAAGATGGAATAACTTAGAGATGCCTGTGAGCCTCTGAAACCTGCCACACCACCATGCCCTGTGCTCTGAGTCCATCCCCTCCCCCAAGCCCACCTCCTGTCGTGTATTCACCATCCCTCATAACCTTCCACACTCTAATGCTGAATATTCTGCACTCAGCAAAGTTCTCAGTTTTATCCCTCTGTGCCCCCATTGCTTCAGCCTACTCCTCTCATACAGAGGAGGTGCATGAATACATACATGGGCCCAAGTTATACCTGTTTCTTCATGGGGTACGTAGGTCATTCCATTTCCAGTTCTATTCCAGCCCCCATCCATAACTCTTTCTCCAATATGTAGATATTATCATCGCTGCTGCTCCTCTTTCTTGTCCAGAATTGGAAACGTTCGTTGTTTCCAATTTGCACCTCTCCCTCACATTCACCCGACTACCTCTGACTCCTCCGTTCCTTTACTCGATATCTCTGCTTCTATTTCTGAGGATAGACAGGTCACTTATATCCAGTAATAACCGACCAACTCCCACAGCTACCTGGAGTATGCATCCTCACACCCTGTTTCTTGCAAAGGCTCCATTCCATTCTCTCAGTTCCTCCATCTCCACCACATTGCTTCTGATGATGTCAACTTCAAAAATGTGTCCTCTGATATGTCCACCTTCTTCCTCAACCAAGAACTCACCAGCACTGTTATTGACAGGGACCTCAACCAGTTCCGACCCACCTGTTGCACTTCTACCCTCAGCATCTTTCTTCCCTGCTGCAACAGCGTTAGAGTTTCCCTGATCCTTACCTACCATCCCACCAGCATTCACATGCAGAAGATCATCAGTCTGCATTCCACCACCTCCAGCGAGATGCCAACACCAGACACATATTTGCCTCCTCTCCCATTTCCGCCTTCTGAAGTGACCATTTCCTCCAGGACACCCTGGTCCACTCGTTATTCACTGCCCACACCTCCCCTCCTCCACACACACACCACCTCCCCCAGACCCCACCACAGGTACACTTCACTTTCCCCTGCCGAAGCTGTTACACTTTCCTATTTACCACCTCCCTCGTCATTATCTAAGGTCCAAACATAGCTTCCAGGTGAAGCAGCATCCTACCAACATTTCCCACAATCCGGTCTACTACATTCGCTGCTCACATTGTGATCTGCTCTACATTGGGGAAACTAAAGGTAGACTGGGTGACCACTTCACTGAATATCCAAGCTGTACCTCTGCAAAAGACCCTGAGTTTCCAGTTGCCTGCCAGTTTAATGTCCCATCCTGTTCCCTGGCCAGTATCTCTGCGCCAGGCTTGCTGCAGTGTTCCAGGACATTTCAACGCAAGCTGGAAGAGCAACATCTCATTTTCCGCGGGTGGACCCTGCAGCCATTCAGACTCAAAATAATGGTCAATAATTTTAGGGACTGAACTCATCAATGCCCCTATCCAGACACCAGGACTAGTTCTCACGTGGCCTTCCATTACTCACTCCCTGTTGTTAGCTACTAACAGTTTTCATGAACAGTTATTCAGCTTCTGCTTTATATTAATCAACATTTTCAGGGCTACCATCCGTTCTGAGGAAGGGCCACTGAATTAGAAACATTAATTCTGATTTCTCTGCACAGATGCTGCAGACCTTTTGCCGGAACTTCGGTTTTTCTTTCAACAATGTCTCACAATGTTTTTGTATCACAATGCAATACGTCATGGATATTTGGAGTTCTGTCAAACATAGGAACTTTGTAATTTCTCATTTAATGTCCATAAACTAATATTCGAGATTCAACTGAGATAGCAACTTTACTTATATCGTTCAGACCAGTCAATTTGTCACAGTTCAGAAAGAAAAAGAAATCGATAGAGAGAAAGGCAGCAGGTCTGGCACCCTCTGAGCAGGGATACACAAAATTAACATTTGATTTCAATATGACTTTTTCAGAACAGTGTCACATCATATTCGATATGTTAACTCTGTTTCTCTCTGCAGATACTTCCTCATCTGTTGCGCTTCTACCATCATTTTCTGTTTGTATTTCATGTTTCTTGACAGGGCTACATGCTGAATTTGGTTATATATGGACAATGTAGTCCTTTCCTGTTCCTATTATAGTTGGTGTGTCTGTGACACCTGTGCTACGGCCGAAATCTGTTTCTTCTTTAAGATTCAAAGGAAAAAATAATATTTTTTCTGATGATCCTGTAAATCTCAGGAACTCCACTTTGTTTGAAAAGACATTTTAGAGGCAGCTGAAATTTCATGAGATAATAGGAATAGATTATTTATGGTTGAGCACTCTGTGACCACGTTGAACAAACTTGTCTACCCTGTCTCCAAAGGTTTTGATTACATATCACAGAATTATTTACAGCAAAAGTGGGGGGAACTCAACCCATTGTCTCTTCCAGCTTGGAATGACTATCTCTACTGTTAGTCTCCTGTATTGTCCCCATTGTCCTTCACATTTTGTTACGAGTGTCTGCTTTTTATTGTAAGTATCCTGCCAGATATGAACAATATGATAAATCTCAAACAAAAAGAAAATAAGAACTTAGCGGGCAAGCTCAGCAGGTCTGGAAGTATCTGTAAAGAGAAATCAAAGTGAATATTTCAGGCCCGCTGACCCTACTCGATCTGTATTCCCAATGATTAAATGGTGTGTATATAAAATATAGTTCACTTTATCAAATTTAATATTATCCTTTTAGTTCACATTATCATTCAGCATTGCATTACCCAAATGTTGGCTGTTTCCTTGTTATGCATTAGATTTAATTCTGTCTGTCAGAAAGAGGGATGATGACTGGGGAATATCATTGTACTCCCCATGCAGTCTCCACAAGCACTGATCCCATTCCGCCCTATCTCCCACCCAATATCATGTTCACTCGAACCTGACTCATTAATTCATAAGTCTAAATGAATACTTTCATTGTAATTATCCCTTTTAGTTTTGGACAGATACCAAAATGCGAAAAAATACGGTTTACAGCAAATAAAACAGCATTTAGAAGTCTGTCAATTTATATAAATAAATTACTGAAGCATATTCCCTATGGAAGTTCCACAGTTGCCTTATTAGAGCAGTGAGGGGAACAGTCAGAGTAGTCCACACTTCCTGTCTATATTCATGGCGACTGTGCCCAGTGACAGTCTGTTCGCTGGCGTTTGTTCCCCCGGAGGAGAGATCAGCACAGTAACAACATCCTGATTGTGATTGTTTTGGGGGTGGAGGGGAGGAGTGGAAGGATTTTTGGAAAGATGGTTGCAGCATAGTAATCGGACAACAGAGCAGAATCACGTAGTCTACAAAAAGAAAATATTTTTATTCTCTCTCACAACTGACTTCACCCAGCGATTGTGATGGGAGATGTGACCAATAGCCAGCAATGTCAACATGTCGTCCAGTCCAGTTATATTGTGAACTGAATGTGCTGTATTGAAAGCAGGGACTGTTTGCTCTGACTGTGATTGATGTCAATCTCCATGCAATGCAACTGTGTCACTGGAGGGTTTCCCTCTCCTATTACTAAGAGGCTTCATTCAGGGCTCTACCACTGTAGTAACAGATGCATCAGCTCCAACAGTAACAGAGATCAACAGCTGCATAGATCTAAATGTGAAAATAGCGGACTGGAACATTGCAACAATGGAGAGGAGGTTTTCCTTGAGTCTTTTCAAGATTTCCCCCTCTTGGGGATTTCTACTATATCGGATATCAGCAGTGCTGATAATTATTCTGGATGGGATGGAGGGTGTGCTACTGACCTATTCTCGCTATTGTTGGTGTTCTCTACCTCTGTCTATTCATTAATCCCAGAAACAAGTTTGAACTTCATTGCAATTTCTGTTATCGATATTTGTCAGAGAAAGAAACTATTGCCTTCAGTTTCAATTGCAGTCTCCATTCATTACCCATGAATGGCAGACCACTCCCTCACAAACATCTGCGAACAAAACTGTGCACAACCTCGAGATCCCTCTTTGCCCTGAACTGATTTATGTCTCGTGTTCTCTCTGTCACCAACCCTGTCCATTACCAGCTCCTAATATCCCCAATCTTCATCTCTGTGTCAGTGCTGTTGCTGAACAAACCATTGGCTGCACGTTGGTAAAATTCAGACTGAATGTTTCAAGCTCTCTTCTGACCAATTTTCCAATTACAAATATTTCAATCACAAAATTGCACTTGTCTCGAAAATTACTTCATGATTAGGACAATGTATGAATGTAGGAATGTTGCTGGATATAATTCAGAAGCGAATCTTATTAAACGAAAGATATTGCTTCAAGTAATTTGTTTCAAGTCTGCAACAGCTGATGACAGATCTTAATTTAAAATGATAAGAATTGGAATAAAAGTGAATTTCACGAAAAACAAACAAAAGCAACATTTTTTCTGAAAACCTTCTTCTTTCACTGATCACCTTCGGTAAAGAAATCTAGTGTTATTACCCGGTCAGGGTTAATTGTGACTTGAGACCCATGGCAATCTGCTTAACTTTATATTGTCTTGTTGAATGGCCTCAGAATCAGGAAAATTAGTGATCGGACCAAATGCTGCCCTTGGCAGAGATGCCAACATCCCACGAAATAACAAAATTGAAGGTGAGATCAAATAAAGGAAGTAGCTGAAAATCTGAAATTATAGAAAGAAATGCAAAGAAACGAACAGAAAGTGCTGGGAAACTTTCCTGAACTGAAAGCAGCTGGAAAAGAGTGTGATTAATACCATTGACAGGGAAGTCTGTTTTGAAGGGGAGGAGGAATCAATAGAGAAAGATAGATACAGAAGAAAACCAGCAAACAAAGAGAATGATGATCATCTAGGCTGGAAATAAAATGTGAGATTCACCTCATTTATTTTTCGCCTCTCCCATCGTCCTGAATATCATGCCCTTGTAAATATGGGTATCCCCGCTTTACAAAAGTTTGCTTTTCGCCACTTCCCTTCCTAAATGACTTACATTAGGACATTGTTTCACTAACCAAAATATATCCGAACAGGATTTTCACTTTTATGAAGCAAGCCGAATTTTTTCCCATATAAATTAGTGCTACTGCACTTTACACCATATCAGCTTGCCAACGGTTTCGTAGGAACACACTGCTTACAAATACTCAAGGAACCCTGTATGTATCTAAGATCATGTTTGAAGCAAGTTGATTCCCTCTGTCTGTCCTCCCTAAGTGTGGTCATCTTCTTATATCCATTGATTAGATACGGGTATCTCTGACTGGGGCATCATGAGTTCATTTTTCAAGTTGCCATTGAGAAGAACTTGAGCTACTGCAGTCCACGTGTTTGATCTGATTTGGTTTCATTTATTTTAGTCAAATGCACAATGCAAAGGTTTGCTTTTATTGTAGTTCAGGCACATGATAGTAAACAAGAAAACAGAGATCACAGGGTACTTGGACAGAGTGTTGCATACAAGGTTACAGCTTCACAGGAGGTGTGCAAAGTTTGATCGACATTAGAAAGATTAACATTATTTGAATAGTGAGAGATGTCAAATTGTCAGTCTAATAATGGTAGGGAAGGAAGTGTTCCTGAGCATGCTGGTCCATGTTTCAAGCCTCTGTCTCTCCTCCCTGTTGGAAGAGGTTGTAGGAGATCATTACCAGTTTGGGAGAGAGATCTTTGATGTTGCCAGCCTTTCTGCGACAATGACAAGTATAAATGTACGCAAGGTTGTCTTCCGTGATGGCCTGGACTGTGCACAATACCGTCCGTAGTATCTTTTGGTCCTAGGCAGAGCAGTTACCATGTCAGATCATTATGCACCCGAATAGAATGCTTTGAGTTGCCAATATGCAGGGCACTGGGAGACGGGCGGTTTCAAAATAGTTAGATGTAACAATTGGCTGTTAACTGGATACCCACGTTCTGGTTGCTGTTTTGACAACAATTGAAATTTAACTGGTAATTTTTAATTATGTCTTCTATACCAAAACCTTGTTGAGTATTGCCAACATCGAACCAATGAGCCATCGCCTGCTTCATATGAATAGAGAAGCCAACGTAGGAGAAAGAGACAGAAACAAAGGGAAGGAGAGAGAGAAAACACAGTAAGGGATACAGAGGGACAGTCAGTCAAAGAGAGAAAGGAAACAAAACAAGGAAACAAACAGTCACATGTGCAGGGAGAAGGGAAGATAATAGGTTCAGGGAAAGGAACAGAAGACAGGGAAAAGGAAAACACAGGGAAATAGTCAGTGTGAGGGAAACAGTGAGAGACAAAGGTCACAGGGAGCTGGGGATAGGGTCAAGGGGAGCTGGGGGGAATGGGAGGAGCTGGGGGTGAGGACCAGAGAGACTTGGGCGTGAGCACTGGAGAGAGCTTGGGGAAGGGAGGTGAGGATTTATTTTGTCCTGAGCCAAGATATCCAGGCAGATCATGGATCAAGGTAAGCATGGATGTACTGAACGATGGCTGTAAAATATGATTGAGGGGCATATACGTTACCCTGCACAGGGCGTGCGCTAGGCGAGGTCAATATGAACAAAATCAGCATTACCTGAGGTTAGAGAGTCCATTCATCAGGCTAATAACAGCTAGGAAGAAGCTGTTCCTGAACTTGCTGCTCTGTGTGTTCAAGCGTCTGTATCTTTTATCCTGATGGAAGAGGTTGTGGGAAATATTTACAGACATATAATGGGTCTTTGGTAATGTTAGAACAAAGAACATTCCAGTACGGTAACAAGCCATTCAGCGGTCCAAGCCTGAGCAGATCCAAATCCTCTATCTCAACCTGTCTTCTATTTTCTGAAGGTCTGTATCCCTATGCTCCCGGCCCATTCATGTATATTTCCCAAAACATCTTAAATGGAGCACCACTGGTCACAGTTACCCATTTTGAGAAACTCCCTTCCCCTACTACGCTCTGTCTCCTGTTGCCAAGCCAGTTCTTTATCCATGTAGCTAGCACACCCTGGACACCATGCGACTTCACTTTCCCCATAACCCGACAATGGGAAATCTTAGCAAATGTCTTCCTGAAGTCCATGTACATGATATCTACAGCCCCTCCCTCATCAATTAACTTTGTCACTTCCTCAAATAATTCTATTAAGTTGGTAAGACAAGACCTTCACCACAATAAACCATGTTGCCTCTCACTGGTAAGACCATTTTCATCCAAATGAGAATAGATCCTCTCCCACAGTATCTTCTCTCGCAGCTTCCCTACCCCAGACGTCAGGCTCACCGGTCTATAATTAACTGGATTATTCATGCTACCCTTCTTAAACAAGGGGATTAGAAACTTTCCAGTCCTCCGGGACCTCAGTTGTGTTCAAGGACGTTACAAAGATATCTGTTAAGGCCCAAGTTATTTCCTCTCTCCTTTCCCTCAGTAATCTTGGATAGATGTTGGCAGCCTTTCTGCGGCAACAAACCATGTAAATAGAGTCAATGGTTGGGAGATTGGAGTCCAAAATCTGATCGAAGATTTGTAGCTCGGGTATCCGTTGTTGTGGTTCTGCTCGCCGAGCTGGAAGTTTTTACTGCAAACGTTTCGTTCCCTGGCTAGGGAACATCATCAGTGCTGTTGGAGCCTCGTGTGAAGCGCTGCTTTGATGTTTCTTCCGGTATTTATATTGGTTTGTTCTTGCCGCTTCCGGGTGTCAGTTTCAGCTGCAGTGATTTGTATGTGGTGTCCAGGTCGATGTGTCTGTTGATGGATGTTCTTGCCGTTTCCAGGTGTCAGTTTCAGCTGTAGTGGTTTGTATATGGTGTCCAGGTCAATGTGTCTGTTGATGGAGTTTGGGGATGAATGCCATGCTTCTAGGAATTCTCTGGCTGTTCTCTGTCTGGCTTGTCCTATGATAGTGGTGTTTTCCCAGTCAAATTCATGTTGCTGGTTGTCTGAGTGTATGGCTACTAGAGATAGCTGGTCGTGTCGTTTTGTGGCTAGCTGATGTTCATGGATGCGGATTGTTAGCTGTCTTCCTGTTTGTCCTATATAGTGTTTTGTGCAGTCCTTGCATTGTATTTTGTAAACTACGTTAATTTGGCTCATGCTGGGTATTGGGTCCTTTGTTCTAGTGAGTTGTTGTCTGAGCGTGGATGTTGGCTTGTGTGCTGTTATGAGTCCTAAGGGTCGCAGTAGTCTGGCTGTCAGTTCTGAGACGATCCTGACGTATGGGAGAGTGGCTAGTACTTTTGGTTGTGGCACGTCCTCGTTCTATCTCTTAGGCATCTGGTGATAAAGTTGTGTGGGTATCCGTTTTTGGCGAATACCTTGTATAGATGTTCCTATTAGATTAGATTAGACTTACAGTGTGGAAACAGGCCCTTCGGCCCAACAAGTCCACACCGACCCGCCGAAGCGCAACCCACCCATACCCCTACATTTACCCCTTACCTAACACTACGGGCAATTTAGCTTGGCCAATTCACCTGACCCGCACATCTTTGTGACTGTGGGAGGAAACCGGAGCACCCGGAGGAAACCCACGCAGACACGGGGAGAACGTGCAAACTCCACACAGTCAGTCGCCTGAGTCGGGAATTGAACCCGGGTCTACAGGCGCTGTGAGGCAGCAGTGCTAACCACTGTGCCACCGTGCCGCCCTTAATCTCTTCCTCTTCCACTTTTCGCAGTTCTGGTGTACTGCAGTGTGTTGTGGCCCTTTTGAATAGTGTCCTGATGCAGCTTCGTTTCTGTTCAAAAGGGCCACAACACACTGCAGTCCACCAGAACTGCGAAAAGGGGAAGAGGAACATCTATACAAGGTATTCGCCAAAAACGGGTACCCACGCAACTTTATCACCAGATGCCTAAGAGATAGACCGAGGAACGAGGACATGCCACAACCAAAAGGACTAGCCACTCTACCATTCGTCAGGAGCGTCTCAGAACTGACAGCCAGACTACTGCGACCCTTAGGACTCATAACAGCACACAAGCCAACATCCACGCTCAGACAACAACTCACTAGAACAAAGGACCCAATACCCAGCATGAGCCAAATTAACGTAGTTTACAAAATACCATGCAAGGACTGCACAAAACACTATATAGGACAAACAGGAAGACAGCTAACAATCCGCATCCATGAACATCAGCTAGCCACAAAACGACACGACCAGCTATCTCTAGTAGCCATACACTCAGACAACCAGCAACATGAATTTGACTGGGAAAACACCACTATCATAGGACAAGCCAGACAGAGAACAGCCAGAGAATTCCTAGAAGCATGGCATTCATCCCCAAACTCCATCAACAGACACATTGACCTGGACACCATATACAAACCACTACAGCTGAAACTGACACCTGGAAACGGCAAGAACATCCATCAACAGACACATCGACCTGGACCCCACATACAAATCACTGCAGCTGAAACTGACACCCGGAAGCGGCAAGAACAAACCAATATAAATACCGGAAGAAACATCAAAGCAGCGCTTCACACGAGGCTCCAACAGCACTGATGATGTTCCCTCGCCAGGGAACGAAACGTTTGCAGTAAAAACTTCCAGCTCGGCGAGCAGAACCACAACAACAGATTGGAGTCCGTCATCGTCTGGGCTGTGAACACAACCTTCTGTAGTTTCTGATGGTCCTGGGCAGAGTGTTGCCGTACCAGGCAATTATGCACCCGGACAGTACATTCACAATAGTGCATCTGTAGAAGTAGTGCATGCTAAATATCCTGAGCCAAGTTAGGAAGGAGAGAAGTTTTTGAACCATCTTGACTGTCACACCTATGTGAGAAATCCAGGGTAGGCTGCCAGTTACCGTCACTCCGAGGGACTTGACGCTCTGCACTGTCTCGACCGTTGATGTAGATAGGGGCTTGTTCCCTTCCTTTCGTTCGAAAGTCAATGATCAGTTCTTTACTTTTGCTGAATTTGAGAGGGAGGTGATTATCATTCCACCATGCCACCAAACCCACTATCTCCTTTCTGTGTTCAGACGCATCGGTGTTTGATATCCTTCCTGCTTTGGTGATGTCATCAGCGAACTTACTGTTGGCATTGCTTGGAATTTGGCAACACAGCCACATGTGTACTGGAGTACAGTAGGGGCTGAGGACACAGCCTTGTGTGTACAGGGAGTACAGTAGGGGACTAAGGGACACAGCCGTGTGTGTACTGGAGTACAGTAGGAGACTGAGGGACACAGCCATGTGTGTACCGGAGTACAGTAGCTGGCTGAGGGACGAAGCAGGGTGTATACAGGGAGTACAGTAGGGGACTGAGGGACACAGCCGTGTGTGTACCGGAGTACAGTAGGGGGCTGAGAACACAGCCGTTTGTGTAACGCAGTACAGTAGGGGACTAAGGACATAGCCACGTGTGAACTGGAGTACAGTAGGGGGCTGAGAACACAGCTGTGTGTGTAATGGAGTACAATAGGGCTGAGCGACACAGCCATGTGTGTACCAGATTACAGTAGGTAAGTGAGGACATAGACGTGTGTGTAACGGAGTACAGTAGGAGGATGAGGGACACAGCCGGGTGTGTACAGGGAGTTCAATAGGGGACTGAGGGAAACAGCCATGTGTGAACCGGAGTACAGTAGGGGACTGAGGGACACAGCCGTGTGTGTACAGGGATTACAGTAGGGGGCTGAGGACACAGCCATGTGTGTACAGGGAGTACAGTAGGGGGCTGAGGGACACAGTCGGGTGTGTACAGGGAGTACAGTAGGGGACAGAGGGACACTGCCGTGTGTGTACAGAGAGTACAGTAGGGGACTGAGGGACACAGCCGGGTGTGTACAGAGAGTACAGTAGGGGGCTGAGTACACAGCTGTGTGTGTACAGGGAGTACAGTAGGGGACTGAGGACACAGCCACGTGTGTACCGGAGTACAGTAGAGGGCTGAGAACACAGCCGTGTGTGTACCGGAGTACAATAGGGCTGAGGGACACAGCCGTGTGTGTACAGGGAGTCCAGTACGGGGCTGAGGACACAGCCGTGTGTGTACAGGGAGTACAGTGGGGGGCTGAGGGACACAGTCGGGTGTGTACAGGGAGTACAGTAGGGGGCTGAGGGACACAGCCGTGTGTGTACAGGGAGTACAGTAGGGGGCTGAGCGACACAGCCGTGTGTATACAGGGAGTACAGTAGCGAGCTGAGGGACACAACTGTGTATGCACAGGGAGTACAGTTGGGGGCTGAGGTCACATCTCTTGTTGCACAGAGAGTACAGTCGGGGGTGAGAAACACAGCCTTGTGTGCACAGGGAATACAGTAGCTGGCTGAGGGTACAGCAGTCGGTATACAGGGAGTACAGTAGTGGGCTGAAGACACAGCAGTCGGTATACAGGGAGTACAGTAGGGGGCTGAGCGGCACAGCCGTGTGTGTACAGGGAGCACAGTAGGGGGCTGAGGACACAGCCCTGAGTGTACAGGGAGTAGAGTAAGGGGCTGAGGACGCAACCCTGTGTGTACAGAGAGTACAGTAGCGAGCTGAGGGACACAGACGTGTTATGATGTTAGGATTTGGAGATGCCGATGTTGTTTTGGAGTGTACAAAGTTAAAAATCACACAACACCAGGTTATAGTCCAACGGGTTTAATTGGAAGCACAATGATGAAGGTTGATGTTGGTCTTCTTGAAGAGGGTTGAGACTTCAGCTTGTGGGAGGGAAAGGCTGAAGTTATAGGTGAATACCTCTGTCAGTTGGTCCTCACAGGATCTGAGTGCTCAGCCGGGAACACTATCCAGGTCCTTCACTTTCCTTGATTTGACCTGCAGGAAGACTGTTCATGCCTTCCGCGATGACAGCGGGCGCAGGTACATCCGAGGCTGTCGGGGCAGGTTTCAGACTGGCAGTCACACAAGTATTCATCATAGACATCCCTTCATCGACCTCCCTCCATCGTCATCAATTCACAGTGACATGGTTGGTGTGAGCAACACTCAGTTAGTGTTGAGACGGAGTGACATCAATAGACTGGGATTGTTCGCCATAATGAAGTAAACTCACAACAAAAGGAGGTAGGGTGTGCTTCAACTGAGAGTCAGTGGTGCAGGGAGTGAAGACTTTGCAGGTGTAATTCAAGTCAAGCCACTGCTCCAACCTGAATGGAGTCAAGCACCTTGACTGTTGTGCCTTACAGATGGTGGACGGTTCTTAGGGAGCCAGGAAATGTATTATATATGAACAAACTGAACAAAGGACTTGAGGGCAGTTTTGCTAAGTTTGCAGATGCTATTGAGGAAGTGGGGAAGCTGCAGAAAGGCTGGAACAGTTTAGGACTGTGGGAAAACACGTGGCTGATGGAGCACAATATGGGAACGTGTGAGAATATGCACTTTGGTAGGCGTAAGAGGGGAGACACTATATTCTAATAGGATCCATTAAATCTGAAGCCCAAAAGGATTTTGAAGCACTCGTCCTCTCTTGTGGTTAACGTGCATGTTCAGTTGGCATTTAGGAAAGCAAAAGCAATGTTCGCATTCATTTCAAGAGAGCAAGAATGCAAGACGTGAGACATACTGCTGACAATGTAATGGGCTATGGACAGACAGCATTTGACCAATTGTGAGCTGTTTTAGACACTATCTCTGGAGAAAGATCTGCTGGTATTGGAGATGATCGATCCTGGGGATGATAGCTTGTCATATGAGCGGCAGTGTGTGCACTCGATGGAATTTAGAAGAATTGTGGGGGGTGGGGGCTTGGGGGTTTCTGTTTCAAACTAATGGATTACTGAAAAAAATGATGCAGTCAGTATGTAGAAGATATTTCCACTTTTCATAGAGATAATGACAAAAAGGCACAGTATCAGAATGAAGGAATGGCTGAATGGCCTAAGTCTATTGCTATATCTCATGCCGTTTAGGACACCGGGTCTATTATTCAGTATAGACTTGGAAATCTCTAACCTGCTCTTGTAACCCTTGTATTTGTATATTGATTTGACTTCACGTTCTGGTCAATGGTAACCCCTGTGATATGGACGGTGGGAGGATTGAGTGTCAGCCAGTATTCCATTAATATTTTGAATATGAGCTGCTATCAGTGAGTCTCATCTGGCGGGAGTACATTCTCTCTCCGATAATTGCCATTTTCTGTCAGGCATTTTCGAAGGATTGATCCAACAATACGCCAGTATTGTTGATTTAAACAGAACAGATGCAATTTATCTCAGCATTCAGCAACAATATGTCATCGAATACTGAACACCCTTTAATAACAGAAAAGTCTAAAATGTTCAATATTAGAAACACCGCTTTCCTGTTCGTGTTCAAATCAGATAACCTGTCCCATTGAGATGCTCAACTTGGAACTATTTTTTAAAAAAAGATTTTTTTGGATGTGGGCACTGCTGGATGTGCCCAGCATTTCTTGCCCGTCCCCAGTTGCCCTTGAGAAGGTGGTGCTGAGCTGCCTTCTCCAACTGCTGCAACCTACCTGCTGTGCGGTGACCCACTAGTGACTAAAGAGGGAATTCCAGGGTTTTCACGCAGCAACAGTGAAGGAACGGCAATGCATATCCAAATCAGGATGTTGACTCATTTGGAGGGGAATTGGAAGATGGTGCTGTTCGCAAAAGTCTACTGCCCTTGTCATTTCAAATGGAGTTGTTTAATCGTCCGCCACCATTTACGATCAGTTTAACAGGACTGTAGAGCTTAATTCTGATGCATTAGAAGGAGCTGTCTGAGGATCTTTGGGTATTTCTCCATTGTGTCTTGTAGGTAGTGCACACTGCTGCTCCTGAGTGACCATGGTGAAGGGAGTGAATGCTTGTGGATGTGGTGCAAATCAAATGTGCTGTTTTGTCCTGGATTGTGTCAAGCTTCTTTAGTGTTGTTGGGGCTGCACTCATTCAGACAAGTGAAGATATTCCATCTCATTCCTGACTTGTGCCTTGTAGATAATGGTTAGGCTATGGGTAGTCAGGAGGTGAGTTTCTCGTGCAGTATTCCTAGCCTCTGATCTGCTGTTATATTCATGTGGCGAGTCCAGTTGAGTTTCTGGTCAATGAAACCCCCCAGAATATTGATAGTGGGGGAGATTAGTGATGATAATGGTGCTGAATACAAAGTGGTTCTATTGTTTCTCAATGATGACAGTCATTGTCTGAACTTACGTGGCGCAAATGTTACTTGCTCAGATATTTTTGCTTTGGGCATGGCCTGCTTCCGTATCTGAGCATTTGTGAATGGTGCTGAACATTGTGCAGTCATCATCGAATATCCCCACTTCTCACCTTATGATGGAAGGAAGGTCATTGTTGAAGCAGCTGAAGATATTTGGACCTAGGACATTATCCTAAGGGACTACTGCGGAGATTTTCTGAAGCTGAGATGACTGACCTCCAACAACAATGATCATCTTCCTATCTGTCAGGTATGAAACCGAAAACAGAGTGTTGGCCCGCGGTACCATTTTTGCTTGGGGTCCTTGATGTCACAATTGGCAGAATGCAGCCTTGATGTCAAGGGCTGGAATTCAGTTCCTTTTTCTATGTTTGAACCAAGTCTGTGACGAGTTCAGGAGCTGAATGATCCTGGCAAAACCCAAACTGGGCGTCACTGAACAGGGTAGTTTTGAGCAGATGCTGCTTGATAGCACTGTTGATGACACCTTCCATGATTTTACTGATGATGGAGAGTATACTGATAAGGCGGTATTAGGATGGGTAGAATTTGTCCTGCGTTTTATGTAGAGAACACACTTGAGCCGTTTTTCCCCATTGTCGGTTTGTAAACATACAGGAACGGCTTGGCTAGGGGAGCGTGATGTTCTGGAGCACAAGTCTTC
The DNA here is from genome assembly GCF_020745735.1 of Hemiscyllium ocellatum. Classification (NCBI taxonomy): domain Eukaryota; kingdom Metazoa; phylum Chordata; class Chondrichthyes; order Orectolobiformes; family Hemiscylliidae; genus Hemiscyllium; species Hemiscyllium ocellatum. The sequence goes on along the minus strand of NW_026869111.1, from coordinate 178,894 downwards.
AGGACTATTGCTGGCATGTTATCAGGGCCTATAGCCGTTGCAGTATCCAGTGCCTTCAACTGTTTCTTGATATCAGTTAATCGAATTTGCTGAAGGCTGCTATCTGTAACGATGGGGACCACCGGAGGAGGCCAAAGTGGATCACCCACTCAAAACTTCTGACTGAAGATTGCAACGAAAGCTTCAGCCTTATATTTTGCACTGATGTGCTGGGTTCTTCCATCATTGAGGTTGGGGATATTTGTGGAGAGCTGAAAATGTGTTGCTGGTTAAAGCACAGCAGGTCAGGCAGCATCCAAGGAACAGGAAATTCGACGTTTCGGGCCAGAGCCCTTCATCAGGAATTCCTGATGAAGGGCTCTGGCCCGAAATGTCGAATTTCCTGTTCATTGGATGCTGCCTGACCTGGTGTGCTTTAACCAGCAACACATTTTCAGCTCTGATCTCCAGCATCTGCAGACCTCACTTTTTACTCAAAGATATTTGTAGAGACTCCTGCTCCGGTGAGTTGTTTAATCGTCCGTCACCATTCATGATCAGATTAGCAGGACTGCAGAGCTTAAATCTGATGCATTGGTTCTGTGATCGCTAAGCACTGTCTGTCCCTTGCTGTTTATGCTATATGGCACGCAGGTATTTCTGCTTGGAAGCTTCAGCAGATGAACATTTTGTCTTTATATGTTCCTGGTTCTGCTCCTGGAATGCCCTCCTGCATTCTCCATTGAACCAGGGTTAATTCTCTGGATTGATGGTAATGGTTGAGTGGGGGACATGCTGGGCCGTGATGTTACAGATTATGCTGGAGTACAGTTCTGCTGCTATTAATGGTCCACGGTGTCTTGTGGACGGACAGTCTTGAGTTGCTAGGTCTGCTAAAAGTTGTGCCATTTAGCACGGTGATAGTGCCACACAACACAATAGAGCTTATGGAGATAATAGACTTCGTCTCCACAAGGACGGTGTGGTGGTCACTTTTACCGATACTGTCATGGACATATACATCTGCAGTTGGTAGATGATTAAGGATGAGGTCAGGTATGTTTTTTTACCCTCTCGTTCATTCCCTCACCACCTTCTGCTGACCCAATCTAGTAGCTATGTCCTGAGGAGCCGACCAGCATGATCAGTCGTACTGTTGTCAAAACAGTAGGTGGCACAGTGGCTAGCACTGCTGTCTCACAGCGCCTGAGACCCGGGTTCAATTCCCGACTCAGGCGACTGACTGTGTTGAGTTTGCACGTTCTCCCTGTGTTTGCGTGGGTTTCCTCCCACAGTCCAAAGATGTGCGGGTCAGATGAATTGTCCATGCTAAATTGCCCGTAGTATTAGGTAATGGACAAATGTAGGGGTATGGGTGGGTTGCGCTTCGGCCGGTCAGTGTGGACTTGTTGGGCCGAAGGGCCTGTTTCCACACTGCATCTAATCTAAAAAAAACACTCTTGACAGTCGACTTTGAAATCCCCCAGCCAGAATTCATTTTGTGCCCTTGCCACTGTCAGTGCTTTCTCTAAGTGTTGTTTAACATGGAGGAGGACTGATTCAGCTGAGGAACGACATTACGTGGTAATCAGTAAGAGACACTTTTGTCCATGTTTAATTTCTATTATTTCTGTAATGTATGATTCAGTGAGTAAACCTATGTCGGGCTGTTTCTGGACTAGTCTGTAAGGCAGTTGTTCCAATGTTGGCACCAGACATCGGGTGTTAGTAAGGAAGACTGCAGGTTCTAAAGTGATGTTTCTAATGTTGACTTTTCCGGTGCCCATTTCCATGCCAGTTGGTCCATCCGGTTTCATTTGTTTGAAACTTTGTAGGTATTGGTGCAACTGAATGACTCATTAGACAATTTCGGAGGGCGATTGGGAGTCAATGACATTGCTTTGGGTCTGGAGTTGAATGTCAGCCAGACCAAGTGAGGATGAAAGATTCCTTCTTTGCAGGATATTAGGGAACAGGTGGACTTTTCTGACAATCGGCAATGATTTCATTCTCAGCAGTAGATTCTTAATTCCAGGGATATTTTTACATTATTGGATTGAATTTCCACCATCTGCAGTGCGGGATTCAACCTGGATCCACAGAGCAGGAGCTGATTTTTCTGGATTGATAATCTATTGGTAATACCATGAGACATATTGGAGCCACATATTGTACCCCGCTGCCATTTCTTGTGTTACCCTGCTTTTCATTCATTTCTTATGTTTTTCTGGAATCTCATCCTTCATTAAATCCTGATTGAAATATACAGTCATGAACGCCTTCTAGTCTACTCGAATTTCATTCAGTCTGTTTTGTTTGAACAGACATTTCAAGGCAGCTGTACACGAGAGAAGAGCAGGAAAATATAATGAGTGATTGTGCACTGTCTCTGTCATCGGACCAGCATGTCTGTCCAGGAAGTACTTATTGTGGGTCACAAAACCTCAATTATTATGGCATGGATGGAAGCCATTCAGCCCATTGTGGAGTCACAAGCTCTCGAACTGCACAATTGGAGTTATAGAGAGTGTGTGAAGAGAGATTTTGTGAGAGAGAAGTAAACAGAGAGAGAGAGAGAGCAAGTGAAGGGAGATAAACTGAGAGCGGAGAAAAAGTGGAGCGACTGACTGAGTGTGAGAGGAAGAGGTGTTAGATGAGGGTGAAATTAGATAGATCAGAAAACTGCATTACGGTAGATAAATATGGACAGACAGAAGTTAGAAGCTTTATTTAGAAATTCCTCTGGTCGGCATGCCCTTTGTCTGGGCGCCATACACTGTGAGCACTATGCTGATACTGGCTGTCATCCCAGATTATTTACTTTGAACAATATTACACAGCTGGGTTACTGCCAGCTAAACAGAACCCATGAGGCCAATAGGTTGGTTCCATGGAGAAAGCAGAGCTTTCAATTAGTCTGTGCCAAGAGCAGCAGGAAATGATAACCACCACCCTGCCTCCATGAACTCCACCCCCCACCCCTACCCCCTCTCCCCACCCACACACACCGGTACTGTATGAGAGACTAGGCCAAAGAATCTCAGTAAGGGGACTAACTGACAGAAGTGAAATCACGATCTTAGCTGTGGGTCAAATAATGATTGATAAAGTTTGCACACCACTTTCCTAGTGATGTAATTCACATATTCACATTTCAATTTATATAGCTCAATATCAAGAGTGTATTTTAACATCCTTATCTCTTTGTACTTTGCATATATTAGTGGGTGCACAAAATCATTTTGTTCCTATATTTTATATTGCATAAACGCATTTCATTAATATTATCTCTGCTAATTCCTCATTGTAGATGTATTCTTGAATCTGTTCTTCATATGAGTTATAAAGAGTAACATTGCAATTCTGGTAACTGGGGAACATCACTGTCCCTCCACCCAGTCTAATCAGCCATGTCCCCCAGTCCTCTCCATCTTCTGTCTTTTCACCAATATTATAATCACAATGTAATCGAAGTCCATGAAGTGACACTTCATGACAGTTCATTAACATCGATAACATCAGCAGCATGACCCACACCTGCCCTCTCTGATCCTGGAATAACAATCTGAACTGTGTTTTTCATGTGCAATTCTCTGTTAACGTATCCATGCCGTTTGTTTGTTGTAACCCACGTTTCTTTTGGCACATTTTGCTCTCAGATCATGGATGATAGATGTTTTCTCACTGTTTTACTGATTTTGCAATGACTGATCAGTAGTTATGGGATTTATTTCTGTACATATGAACAGAGAAGCATGTTTATGTTTCATTAAATTTCTGGCATTACCTCCATATCCAAGGCTGACTGAATGATTACACACAAACAATCTGTCATCTTCAACATTTTTTCCTTCAGTCATACCCATATCACACCCAGAATGCATAAATGTTCAACGTTACTTTGAATTTTAATAAAGTAGCATTGAATTCAAAGGGGTTAACTGGAGCTATTTCTTCAGTGATTGTAATGATGTCAGTCTCCGTGGATCGTATGCGTCCTTAGAGAGTTCCTCTCTTCTATCAATAAGGGCATGCTTTCAGTGTTGTATCCCATAGTGAGCGGAAGCATGGCTAACAGCAGTAACAGGGATTAGCAGCTTCAGAGAGAAGGGCAGGAGAGATGGAAATCTGGGAACATTAGACTGGAATGTCCCAACAATGGATAGGAGTTTATCCTATGGTCTGTACTGGCTTTCCCAGCCTTGGATATCATTAGCATCGCGGATTGAAGCTGTACTGATGGTTATTCAAGCTGGTTACTATCCTATCCTTGCTACAGTTGGTGTTCCTGGTAAGTCACTCTGTCTGTTTAGTGAAATGGTCTGAACTGAATCGATGCTCATTATATGCAGATTTTGGAAAGGTGCAAGCCAACGTTTTCAGCTCCAATCAAAGATTCCATTCTTTAGAAATTATAACTAGCAAACTCTTATTTACAAATTACTCCCCAATACGCGAGGGTAAAACACACTGTTCTCAACTTCTTTGATTCATTTTCTCCTGCAAAGTGTACATCTCCATACCCTCCCCACATACCAATCCTATCCAGTACCACCATTAAGACGTCCCAGTCTCCTCCTCAGCCTCAGTTCAATTCCTGAATAAACCATCGTTTGTTCCTTTGTTAATTCCAGCCACATCTGTTTCAAGTCCCATTCTAACCACGTGTCCATTGGAAAATAATTGCACTTGAGATGTTTAACTTGTTCTCTGCACAAAATCTGAAAGATGGGCAGACAGTCTACGGTGGGTCACTTCATTGGCTTGTATTCTATAACCACAGAATAATAATCTCTTGATATCGGCTTACCTGCTCTCCATTAGAGAAGGCAGTGGGTCATCTTTCTGTGGTCAAGTCTCTGTTTAACTGCAAACCCATGGCAATGTGTTTTATTATTTATTGTCCTGTGGAACACCTGACACAGTCACTCAGTTCAGGATCGGCATAACATCCTGGCCTGACCATTGCTGCACACATGCCATGACGGCAGAACAAAAGGAAAGGTAGCTCCCTTCCTCTGCCTGCATCCCATATTCCAACGGCTCATTTCTATTTAGTTAGGTAGACATTCACTGTTTTAGATGTATTCTTTGTGTTTGGGTCTCTGCCAAGAGTGATGTCCATCTCCATGGGCACCTCTGGTGCTGGCTTTATTAATACTGACCTACAGATGTGAAGCAGTTTTTAAATTCTACATCAGTGGCAGTGCACTGGAAATGAATGGTTTCCTGTCTTACACGAAAGAAATGGAGCCAGCTAAGTGAGGGAAAGGAATTATTGTGATCAAACCTGAGAGTATTGTTGAGGCAGTATTTGGGGTATTGTGGACAGATTTTCTTTCCATTATAAGGAATGATCTCCTTACTACTCAGAGTGAATAAGAGTTCCACCAGATTAATCCCTGGGATGATGGCACCATGAGGAGTGAGTGAAGGTTGATCTCCAGCGCTGTGAGAGAATAAGAGGTGATTGCATTGAACCCTGAGAGGGAAGGACAATCACTCCTTATATTCTAAACAGACAATGAGAAGGTGATTAATTCCATGACTGCTATTTCACTCAGGATGCATGATTCAGGATAGTTTAAGTGCCTGGGCGGATGTTACCCCAATCCACCCCAACCCCTACTCCCCATTGAGAGAGACGGAGAGGTCCAAGTTTTGAATAGACTCTCCGCACATTAGTACAGTGCAGTTGGTGTGTGATCCTGCACTGAATGTCATTTTATCCACCACCCCGACAGTAGCCACAATACCTTCATTCTAAAACAGTTAACTATTCCCAACAGCTTCTGACCTTCATGAAGAACATGAATCTATCTTCTCAGAGATGCAAGGTACTTCCTTAAGGTTTAGAACAGAAGTTTAAGACATTGGAGCATAAATTAGGACAGTTAACCCATCGGATCTGCTCCGTCTTTCAATCATTGCCGATAGGTTTCTCAAACCCATTCTCCGTCCTTCTCTCCATAACCCTTTATCCCCTGGATAATCAAAGACTATCTATCTCCATGTCAAATATACTCAATGACCTGCCCCCACAGCCTTCCATGGCAATAAATTTCAACGATTCACCATTCTATGGTCAGTTCTTATATTTAATGCTCCCAATCATAATTGAAACTGCCCTCCTAACTGCTGCCTCAACCTGCAAGCTGACCTTGAGAGAACCCTGCACTAGAACTGCCAAGTCCCTTTGCACTTCAGATTTCTGAATTCCGTCACCATTTAGAAAATAGATCATGCCTCTATTATTCGTGTCAAAGTGCATGACCTCACACTTTCCAACGTTGGAATGCATCTGACTATCTCTTTACCTGTCCAAATCCTTGTTCATCCTCTCCGCTTCCTCAATACGATCTGTCCAACTGCCTATCTTTGTATCGTTTGCAAACTTAGCCAATGTGCCCTGAATTCCCTCATCTGGATTGTTAATGTAACAATAAAAAGGTATGATTCCAACACTGAGCATTCTGGATCACCACTTGTCACGGCTGCCATCCTGAAAAATACTATTTTATCCCCACTCTCTGCTTCCTGCCACACAGACAAGCTTCTATCCATGCCACTGCCTTGCCTCTAACAGCACGGACCCTTATCATACTCAGTAATCACCTGTGTGACACCTTGTCAAAGGCCTTCTTGAATTCCAGGTGGATAACATCCACTGGCTGTGCTTGGTCGAGCTGCTCATTTCCTCTTCAGAGACTTCCAATGGTTTTGTCAGGCATTAACTTCCCTTGATGAAATCATGCTGAATTTGCCCTAATTCACCAAACATTTTCAAGTATTCAGAAATCTCATCCTTCACAATGGATTCCAAGATCTTACCCACGACAGAGGTTAAACTATTCATGGTGGGGTTTTTTTTTTGTCTTTTTTCCTTACTCACTTGTTAAAAAGGGGTGTCACGCCAATGGGTTTCATGTGCTCTGGGATCGTTCCTTACTCTAGTAGTTCCTGAAAGATCACTAAAATTGGCTCCACTCGCTCTTCAGCTATCTCCCTTATAATACTGGATGTAGTCCATCTGGTCAAGGTTATTTACCCACCTTCAGGCCATTACATTCTTTACTAGAATGTTCTCCATGGTGGTGGTGGGAGGGGGGGGGGGTGGGGGCGGCATCGTACTCAGCTCTGGGCCCTCAATCTCTTGAATGTTTAAGGTATTACGCGTGCCTTCCACCATGAAAGATGATGCAAAGTAATTATTCAGTTCCTTGGGCATTTTATCGTTCCCTACTGCTATCTCTCCAGTATCATTTTCCAGCAGTCCAATGTTCACTTTTGACGCTCGTTTGTACTTTATATATCGAAAGAAACTGTTACAGTCTTCTTTTACATTACTGGCTAGCTTACCCCCATATTTAATAATCTCCCTCCTTATTTGATTTTGTTTGCCCTCTGTTTTGTCTTTGTAAGCTTTCCAATCCTCAGGTTTCCCACTGCACTTTGACACATTATATCAGTTCTCTTTTGCTTTTCTGCTATACCTGACTTCCCCAGTTAGCTATGGTTGTCCCATCCTCCCAATACAAGCTTCTTTTTCCTCAGGATAAATCCCTGCTGTATCCTGAATTACTCCAAAAAACTCCTGCCATTACTGTTGCACTGTCTTTCCTGCTGGACCCGTCTCCCAGTCAATTCTACCCAGCTCCTCACTCAAGTCTCTGTAATTGTCTTTATTCAGCTGTAATACCGTTACTTTTAATTCTAACTTCTCCATCTGAAAGTGCAGAGTAAATTCAATCATATTATGTTCACTGTCACCTTAAGCTCCCCTCACCTAGACTGCCTGCACAATCTGCTCCAAAAAGCCATCTCATGCACCTCCCACACATTCATTTTCCTGCCAACCACTACCAATCTGAATTCCCACTCCACCTGTATAACAACATCCCACATGATCACTGTAGCGTTGCCTTTCCTACAGATCTTTCTAGCTCCTGGTGTATCTTACACCACAGCTCCCTGTATATGACTCCAACTGCATTATTTCACATTTTTGATATCCCAATTCTACAGAAACAGATTCTACACCATCTGATCTTATTTAATTTCGTATTATTGATTATTGATTCAATTCCATTATTAATACAGACAACTGTGTCTCTCTGCCTACCTGCCTCTCTTTTCCACAGGATGAATATCCTTGAATATTCTGCTCCCAATCCTGATCCTCTTGCACCGATGTCACTGTAATGCCCATTATGTCGGACCTGCCAATTTATGGATGAGTCACAAGCTCATTTACGTCATTCCTTATACTGTATGCACAATTCAGTATTGTATTACCTGGCACTCTTCTCATTGTCATTTGTTTGTCCAGCTGTTGGTACCTACATGGACCCTGACCACTGGATCATTCCCCTCCCGCTCCAAGTTCTGCAACCCAGATGATATATCCCAAATCCGAGCACCATGTAAGCAACACAACCTTCAGAACTCTTAATCCCGATCACGGAGAACAGTATCTATGCTTTTAACTGTACTATCCCCAATTATCCAGCATTGGGCAGCATGGTGATACAGGCAATGCTGCCTCACAGTGCTTGGGACTCGGGTTCATTTCCAATCTCTGGACCCTGTCTGTGTGGACTTTGTACATTCTTCCCGTGCCTGCATTGGGAGCCTTAATTCTTTTCTCTCTCCACAGTACGTCTCTGTGTTTGCTTCAGATTTTTATCATCTACAGTATTTTTGATTTTGTTCGATTGAGAAATGCAGCAAATGTGACAGGTTTTTGTAAAACCAGCCGTGGTTCGCGGTTTCCTCTGGGTGTTAAGGAATCGTGCCCGGTCACATGTCTGAGTGCAGTGTCCCTGGATGCCCAGTCCATCTCTTAGTTCTCTCAGTAGATCGGCACTACATGCAGCATTTCCTTATGCCACCCCTGGGACTCCCCATACCCCATTGCCTGGCACTCGATACTCCCTTCGCAGGACTGTGCACACAACGACACTGGGAACTTTCTGACCCGCTGGAGATGCTGGGTAAAGACCCTATCATTGAAAGGAACAGAATAACTAGAATCCAACTGAATAGCAAAGCTGAGTAAACAGGCTGAATTACATCCATCTGCTCTGACATTTTCTAACCTTCTGTTTATCCTAGTCCATCTGCAAATAGATGGCCCATATGTATACCTTGTCAAACAGGTTTGGTGGTGGGGATAAATACCAGATCCGGTGGTGATTGGACTGATTCAGTAGTCTCACTTTCCTGACGTCACACTTAAGTTTTTTATTATCAGTTTAAAGAAAAGGCCTTGCTGGAGTTGTGCTGGAAGGATATTTTGGCCATATTAGAATATGTCAGGACGAGTAAGGTTAGGAATCGTAAGGTAGCGCAGTTAAATACATGGTCGGGGAGGCAGCACTTCCGATATGTGGATCTTTGGGATTCCCGAGTCGGGAGGATATACACAAAAAGGAAGGGATGAACCTGAACTGGCAGCAATTTGCGATTGGTGGCTTATTGGGATTCACGGGTCAGTAGGATACACACAAGGACAGGATGCACATGAACTGATAACAATCTCCGATATAGAACATAGAACATAGAAGGATACAGCGCAGTACAGGCCCTTCGGCCCTCGATGTTGTGCCGACCGAATCCTACCTAACCTCTTCTAGCCCAATAACTTCCAAATGCCTATCCAATGCCCGCTTAAATGACCATAAAGAAGGAGAGTTCACCACTGATACGGGCAGGGCATTCCATGAACTCAACCCGCTGTGTGAAGAATCTACCCCTAACATCTGTCCTATACCTACCACCCCTTAATTTAAAGCTATGTCCCCTAGTAACACCTGACTCCATTAGCGGTAAAAGGTTCTTAGTATCTACCCTATCTAAACCCCTAATCATCTTATACACTTCTATCAGATCTCCCCTAAACCTTCTCTTCTCCAATGAGAACAGCCCCAAGTGCCTCAGCCTTTCCTCATAAGATTTTCCTACCATTCCAGGCAACATCCTGGTAAACCTCCTCTGCACTCGTTCTAAAGCTTCCACATCCTTCCTATAGTATGGCGACCAAAACTGCACACAATACTCCAGATGAGGCCTCACCAGAGTCTTATACAACTGCAACATGACCTCAGGACTCCGGAACTCAATTCCTCTGCCAATAAAGCCCAGTACACCATATGCCTTCCTCACAGCACTATTTACCTGGGTGGCAACTTTCAGAGATCTGTGTACATAGACACCAAGATCCCTCTGCTCATCCACACTACCAAGTAGCCTACCATTAGCCCAGTAATCCATCATCTTGTTATTCCTACCAAAGTGAACGACTTCGCACTTAGCTACATTGAATTCCATTTGCCACATTTCCGCCCAGCTCTGCAACTTATCTATATCCCGCTGTAACCTACCACTTCCTTCCTCACTATCCACAACTCCACCGACTTTTGTGTCATCCGCAAACTTGCTTACCCAGCTTTCAAGTCCTTCCTCTAGATCATTTATAAAGATAACAAAAAACAATGGTCCCAAAACAGATCCTTGTGGTACACCGCTAGTAACTGCGCTCCAAGATGAACATAATCCATCAACTACTACCCTCTGTCTCCTTCCAGCCAGCCAATTCCTAATCCAAACCTCTAATGTATCCTCAATGCCATACCTCCGAAGTTTTAGCATTAGCCTACCATGGGGAACCTTATCGAACGCCTTACTAAAATCCATATACACAACATCTACTGCTTTACCCTCATCCACTTCCTTAGTCACCTTCTCAAAGAACTCAATAAGGTTTGTGAGGCACGACCTGCCCTTCACAAAACCATGCTGGCTATCCCTGATCACGTTATTCCTACCCAGATGTTCATAAATCTTATCCCTTACCATTCTCTCTAAGACTTTGCCCACCACTGAAGTCAGACTCACTGGCCTATAGTTACTAGGGCTATCCCTACTCCCTTTCTTGAACAATGGGACCACATTCGCTATCCTCCAGTCCTCTGGTACTATTCCCGTTGACAATGACGACATAAAAATCCAGGCCAATGGCTCTGCTATCTCCTCCCTAGCTTCCCATAGGATCCTGGGGTAAATGCCATCAGGCCCAGGAGACTTATCTATATTCATCCTTTCCAATATTCCCAAAACCTCTTCCCTGCATATTTCCAGGGCATCCATTCTAATTATTTGTGATTCCATATTCACATCAGCAACAGTGTCCTGTTCCTGAGTGAAAACTGATGAAAAGTACTGATTTAATGTCTCTCCAATCTCCTCCGCCTCCACACACAACTTCCCACTACTATCCTTGACTGGACCGATACCTACCCTAGTCATCCTTTTATTCTTGACATACCTATAGAAAGCCTTTGGGTTTTCCCTAATCCTACCAGCTAAAGACTTTTCATGTCCCCTTCTCGCTTCTCTTAGCTCCCTCTTTAGCTCCTTCCTGGCTACCTTATAACTCTCAATCGCCCCTACTGAACCTTCACGCCTCATCTTTACATATGCCGCCTTCTTCCCTTTCACAAGGGACTCCAATTCCTTACTAAACCACGGCTGCCTCACAAGGCCCTTTACACCATGCCTGACTGGTACATGCCTATCGAGGACACGCAGTAGCTGCTCCTTGAACAATCCCCACATCTCATTAGTGTTCTTCTCTTGAAGCCTGTTTTTCCAATCCACACATCCTAAGTCATGCCTCACTGCATCATAATTTCCCTGCCCACAGCTATAGCTCTTGCCCTGCGGCGCACGATTATCCCTCTCCATCACTAAAGTAAAAGTCACCGAGTTGTGGTCACTGTCCCCGAAGTGCTCAACTACCTCCAAGTCTAACACCTGGCCTGGTTCATTACCTAGAACCAAATCCAATATAGCCTCCCCTCTTGTTGGCCTGTCGACATATTGTGTCAGGAAACCCTCCTGCACACATTGTACAAACACCGACCCATCTAATGAACTCGAGCTATAGCTCTCCCAGTCAATATCTGGGAAGTTAAAGTCCCCCATAACAACCACCCTGCTACCTTCACTCTTTTCCTGAATCATCCTCGCAATATTATCCTCTACTTCTCTAGGACTATTAGGAGGCCTGTAGAAAACACCTAACAGGGTGACCTCACCTTTCCTATTTCTAACCTCAGCCCAAACTACCTCAGATGGCAAGTCCTCTTCCATCGTCCATTCCACTGCTGTGATACTGTCTTTGACAAGTAATGCCACGCCTCCCCCTTTTTTACCCCCATGTCTGATCCTACTAAAACATTTGAACCCTGGAACGTGCAACAGCCATTCTTGTCCCTGTTCTACCCACGTCTCTGTAATGGCCACAACATCGAAGTCCCAGGTACCAACCCACGCTGCAAGTTCACCTACCTTATTCCTTATACTTCTGGCATTGAAGTATACACACTTCAATCCACCTTTCTGGTTACAGGCACCTTCCTTAGAGATCGCTGCATTATTCCTAACCTCCCTACACTCAAGGTCCTGTACCCTAAAGCTACAGTCCTGGTTCCCATGCCCCCACGGAGTTAGTTTAAACCCTCCCAAAGAGCACTAGCAAACCTCCCCCCAAGGATACTGGTGCCCCTCAGGTTCAGGTGTAGCCCATCCTTTTTATAGAGGTCCCACCTTCCCCAGAAAGGACCCCAGTTGTCCAGAAACTGGAATCCCTCCCTCCTGCACCATCCCTGTAGCCACACATTTAACTGCTCTCTCTCCCTATTCCTCGACTCTCTATCACGTGGCACGGGTAACAAACCAGAGACTACAACTCTGTTTGTTCTAACTCTGAGCTTCCAACCTAGCTCCCTGAAAGCCTGTCTGACATCCTCACCCTTCTTCCTACCTTTCCCGTTGGTGCCAACGTGGACCACGATCTGGGGCTGCTCCCCCTCCCCCTTAAGGACCCGGAAAACACGATCAGCGACATCACGTACCCTTGCACCTGGGAGGCAACATACCAAACGTGAGTCCCTGTCGCCCCCACAAAACCGTCTGTCTGTACCCCTCACTATCGAGTCCCCAAGAACTATTGCTCTACCTTTCTCCACCCTACCCTTCTGAGCAACGGGGCCAGGCTCCGTGCCAGAGGCCTGAACCTCGTTGCTTGCCCCTGGTAAGTCATCCCCCCCACAAGTATCCAAAACGGTATACTTGTTCTTGAGGGGAATGACCGCAGGGGGTCCCTGCACTGGCTTCCTCCTCCCACTCCCCCTCACTGTCACCCATCTATCTTGAACTTTCGGAGTAACTACTTGCCTAAAGCTCCGATCTATGACCTCCTCTGCCTCCCGAATGATCCGCAGTTCATCCAACTCCAGCTCCAGTTCCCTAACACGGGTTTGGAGGAGCTGGAGATGGGTGCACTTCTTGCAAGTGTACTCAGCAGGGACGCTAATGGCTTCCCTCACCTCATACATGTTGCAAGAGGAACATTGCACTGCCTGCACTGCCATCCCTCTAAAAGTAAGCTTTCCTTAAAAAAAAACAACAACAAAAACCAACTAAATCTAAAGAAACAAACAAGGAAAACGCAGCACTTACCCGCTAGTCATAATTGGTCTTATTATTAGGTTAGAGGAGGTGGAAGGGTGGGAGGCACTACTCGTGTAGTGCCTCGGGTGACTCGCCTGCGCGTTTAAATAAGGGGAGAGAAAAAAAAACCTTACCCAGGTAACCTAGCGCGCCTTCCGGGTCTGCTACCGCTTTTTTAAAGGAAAACTTTAAATTTTTAACTATTAAATAAACGACCAAACTTACCCACCAGCCGTCGCGAAGTCTTCCGAGAGACTGAGGCCTAAAACTCGGAGCCCGCGTTTAAATAAGGGGAGAGAAAAAAATGATATGTGGATCATTGGGCCTCCCGGGTTGGTAGGAGATAAACAAGATGGACAGGATGGAGTTGAACTGGCAGCAATCTCCTGGCAGACAGGTTAGCTGTTGTCTTTACGAGGGTTCAAACTAGCATGTGGCGGGAGGAGTGTGTGCAACCACAGCAGTAGGTCCAAAGGTACAGTGACTGAGGGGGAGTTGGAAAATAATCCCAGTACAGCTAAGACCGAAAAAACAAAACAGAGGGTACTGAACACAGTGGCCTGGCAGACTGAAGTGTGCTAATTTTAATATGAGGAATCTGTTTGTTTGAACTGATATTTCAATGTTGCTGCATGTCAAAAAATACGACAAGATAATGGTTAATTGTCCACTGTGTCCTTCACTGGACCAGCTTGTCTCTCCTGGCACCAAAACTTGTTATTGTGGGTCAGAGAACTTCAGAATTAATACAACACAGAAGGAGGCCATTCAGCCCACCATGTGTCCATGAGCTCTCCAACCTGACAACTTGGAAATAGAGGGAATGATCGGAGCTAGACTGAGAGGGAGAGAAATAAACAGAGAGAAAGAGAGTGAAGTGAGATAAATAAAGTGAAGAAAGGGAGCGACAGAGTGAATGAGAGCAATGCGTGTCAGATGAATGTGAAGTTAGATCAGGAGACAGCATGAGGAGAATACACGGAAACGTTTTCTAGAATCTCTCACAGACTGTAAGCCCTTTGTCTGGTGCCATACCCTGTGATCACCATGCTGGTACTGGCTGTCATCCCAGATCATTTATCACCAATAACATCCCAGAGCTGAGTAGCTGACAGCGAAACACAATCCAATAGACCAATAGACTGGTTCCAGGGAGAAGGTAAATTTATTTAAAAATTCTGAGCCAACAGAAGATTGTAGCCCCTCTAGGCACTGCGTGAGAGGCAGGGTGGAATCTCAGTGAAGGGAATCACTGGCAGAGGGGAAATCAGGAACTCAGCTGTGAGTCAAATAACGATTGATAAAGTTTGTACACCACCTCCATGATTTTGTAATTCACATTAAAATTTATATAGCTCCACATAGCAAGTGTATTTTACAATATTGTCTTTTTGTAGTTTTCATATTTTGGTAGATACAGAAAAGCTTTTTTATCCTTGTATTTGTGTTGAATAAACGCATTTTATTACTGAGGAAGAAAGGACCTGCTCCGATGTGACAGTCGTCATCTGAACCGTGCTGGGACCAGAGTCCGAGTGAATCCTAACCAAGGCTGGAGACAGAGCTTTAAACTGATTAGGAGTGTGTGTGTGTGTGTGTGTGTGTGTGTGTGTGTGTGTACGCGCACACACGCACGCATGTGGTGGGGGGGTGGAGGGGGGTTGCAGTTATAGGGTTTAATTAGAAAAGCCGAATTAAAAGACGAGATAAGAGTACAGAACTCAGGAGAGGCTATTAAAATCTTCAGCACATACACAAATAGGATAAAGCATCTGGAGCTGTTTAACATATCAAACTTCAAGCACACTGCAAGAAGTAATGACAATGAGAAGACGGACGATTAGTGCAGGACTGAAGAGGTTACAATTGAATGCATGCTGTATGATGAATAAGGTATATGAGCTTGTGGCACAGAATTATATCAGCAGGTAGGAAGAGATTGGCATCTGAATATTTAAGGATATTTATCCTATCGAAAAGATATGCCGGTGGGCAGAGGGAGTGGATTTGCATTATTAGTAAGAAATGAGATTAAATCAATTGTAAGAAAGGAAGTAAGGTCAGATGGTGTAGAATCTGCGTGGGTAGAATTGAGGAACTACAAAGGTAAGACAACCACAGTTGAAGTCTTGTACAGGGCTCCAAAGAGTAGTCAGGACCTGGGGCACAAGGTAGACCAGGAGATAGAAAAGATGTGAAGGAACGGCAAAGTACAGTACTCATGGGTGATTTCAGTATGCAGGGGCACTGGTAACATTAAATTTGTAGTGGTTCACAAGAAAAGGAATTTTAGGAATGTTTATGAGATGGCTTTTGGAGCAACTTCTGGTGGAGCCCACTCGGGAACAGATGATACTGGATTTAATGACGCAGGATTCGTAATGGAGATTAGGGGGAAGGTAAACTTCGGAAGCAATGATCAGAACATGATTGAATTTATTCTGCAATTTGAGAGAGAGAGAAGATAGAATCAGAGGTAACAGTATTTCAGCTGAATTAAGGCAACTACAGAGTCATAAGGGAGCAGCTGGGTAGAATTGACTGGGAGAGGGGTCAAGCATGAAAGACAGGGGAACAGCAATGGCAGCAGATACCAAGATTAATTTAGGAGTCACAGCAGGGATTCTTGCCGAGGAATAGAGAAATGGTACAGGGAGGACGAGGCAGCCAGGGCTGACGACGGAAGTCAGGGATTGCATACAAGCAAAAGAGCAAGCATATAATGTGGTGAGGGGCAGTGGGAAAGGAGAGAAATGGAAACTTACAAAGACTAACAGACGGGAAAAAAGGACAGAGAAGATTAGATATGGAGGTAAGCTAACCAGTAATACAAAGGAGACTGTAAGAGGATCTTTAGATATATAAAGTGCAAAAGAGAGGGACAAGTCAATATGGACCATTGGAAAATGATGCTGGAGAGACAGTAGTGGAAAACAAAGAAACGAATGAGAAACTAAGCATTCAATGTTCATGGTGGAAGACACGAGTAATTTCCCAAACATTGAAGAGAGTAAGAGGGCAGAGCTGAATATGGTGGCCATCACTAAGAAGAACATGCTAGAAAACTGAATGGCCTGAATTTGGATAAATCACGTGAACCATTTGGACTACACCCCAGCATTGTAAGGGAGATAGCGGAAGAGGTAGTGCAAGTGAAAGTGGTAATCTTTCAGGAATGACTAATATCAGGAATGGCTGGAAAATTGCTAACGTGACACTCCATTTAATAAGGGAGTTAGGCAGAAGATGGCAAATTACAGACTGATTAGCGTAACCTTGTTTGTGGTTAACATACTGGAATCCATCGTGAAGGAGGGAATTTCTGAATATTTGGAAGTATACAGCAAAATAGTGCATAGTCAGCATTGTTTCATCAATGGGAGCTCATATCCAGCTGGAATACTTTGAGGGAGTAACGAGACGATTTGACCAAAGAGAACCAGGAGATTTTCTCCAACTGTTTCTTTAAAATCCTTTGATAAGGTGCCACGCAGGGGGTTGTTGAGAAAGATTAGGGCCCCTGGTGTTACAGGCAAGGTGCGAGCTTGGATAGATGCATGGCTGTCAGACAGAAAGCAGAGAGTGGGGATAAAGCATTCATTGACAAGTGGTATTCTTCAAGACTCAGTATTGGGGCCACAAAATTCGCTTTGTGCATTAATGGTCTACATGAAGGAATTGAGTGCATTCTGACTATGTTTTCAAACAGTACAAAGATGGAATAGAAGGATATGTAGCATCGAATAGGTGATTCAGCTGCAGGAGGGTGCAATAGCACCCTCTAGCACCCCTCTGATGTTCGCCTTCCAGACCACCAACCTTGGGTTACAACACATCATCCTCGGGCATTTCTTCCATCAACAGTCAGACGACACCACCAGAGATATACTAACCTCCCCACCCCTATCAGAATTCTACAGAGACAATTCCCTTCACCACTCCCTCGTTAGGTTCACGGGCCCTACCTTCCACATCTCAACAAGCCACCTTCCACTCCTGGCATCTTCCCTTGCCAGTGCAAGAGGCATGAAACCTGTGCCAACAACTTCCTCCTCACCTCAATCCAAGACCCAAAAGGATCCTCCCACATCAGGCAGAGAAGATCCTGTGCATCCAAACACCTCATCTCCTCTGTCCATTGCTGCTGGTCTCCTCTACATTGGGAAGACAGGACGTCAACTTGAGAACGGTTCAGGGAACACTCCGTCACACACCCAACAACCCCACTTCCCTGTGGCTGAATACTTCGCCTCTCCCACCACTCCTCCAAGGACATGCAAGTCCTTGGCTTCCTCCACTGCCACATTCTAGCCACCAGACGTCTTCCACATTGGAACCCTTCAACCACACGGTATCCGGCGTAATGTCACCAGCTTCCTCATCTCCTCTCCCTCCACCTTATCCCAGATCTAACCCTCCAACTTAACACCGCCTGTTGAACTGTCCAACCTGTCCATCTTCCTTCCCATCTATCCACTACACCTTCCACTCGCACCACTCACCTCCATTTAGCCATTATTTTCCAAGCTACCTTCGTCCCAGCCCCTCCCATTCATCTCTCAATCTCCTTCCGCCACCCACTTCATTCCTGATAAAAGCTTTATGACTTAAACGTCGAATATCCTGCTCTTCAGAGTGCGCCTGGCTTGCTGTGCTTTTCTAGCAACACACTTTTTGACTCAGATCTCCAGCATCTGTGGTCCTCACTTTCTCCTGCTGAAGGAATTGCATAGGTCAGGGAAGTGAGCAAAGAAGTGGCAGGTGGAGTATAATGTGGGCAAGTGTGAGGTCATGCAGTTTGCCAGGAAAAATAAAAGCATGGACTATTTTCTAAATAGCGATCTAGTTCAGAAGGCGGGGGGGGGGGGATTGGGGGATTGGGGGAGATGTTGGGGTGTGGTGGTTGCTAGTCCAAGGATCTTGAAAGGTAAACCTGCAGGTTGTCAGCAGTTGGGAAGTCAAATAAAATGATTCCATTTATTTCAAGAGGGCTTGAATATAAATGCAGGAATGTACTTCTGACACTCTATAAGATTTTGGTCAGGCTACAGTTGGATTATTGTGCACAGTTTTTGGTCCCATATCTTAGGAAGGATGTACTGGCCCTGGAGCATTTTCTGATAAGATTCACGAGAGTGGTCCCAGGAATGAAAAGCTTAACATATGAAGAACATCTGAGGGCTCTGAGTCTATATTTGATAGAGTTCAGAAGGATGTTAGGAGGTCTAATTGAAACTTGCAGAACATTGAATGACTTGAACAGGGTGGATCTTGGGAAGATATTTCCAATGGAGGAGAGACTAGGACCAAGGGGACAGAGTAAAGAGAAGACTTCTTCAAACACAGCTGAAGACGAACCTCTTCAGCCAGAGAGTGGTGAATCGAGGGAATTCACTGCTACAGAAAGCTGTCGAGGCCAGGTCATTGAGTATATTTAAGAGTAAGACAGGTAGGTTCTTTATTGTAAAGGGGATGAAGGGTTACAGATAGAAAGCTGAAGAATGGTGTTGAGAAGCTTAACAGCCATCATTGAATGGCGGAGCAGGCTCAATGGGCTCATTCCAGATGTATCCTGGAATTTGATCTTCTTATGATTTTTAAAGAGTAACATCCCAATATTGATGACTGGGAAATATCATGTTCCCTCCCTCCAGTCTCTGCAGCCATGTCCCCAATAATATAATCACACTGAAACTGAAAAGCAGTGCATGGTAGTTAATCACAGTTGATTGACATCGACAGCATTAACAACATGCCACTCACCTGCCCTCTCTGATCCTCGACTCACCATCTGAATTGTGTTTCACGTCATATTCTCTGTTTACATATCCATGCCATTTGTCCGTTATAACTCATGTTGTCAAAGGCACATTTGCCTGTTAGATTATGGACGAGAAAAGTTCTCTCGAAATTTTACTGACATTATAATCACTGATCAGTAGTTACAGACTGTATGTTTCCATTTATAAACGGAGAAACTTGTTTATGTTCTGACAATCTTTTGACATTTCTCCCATATCCAAGGAAGATTGAATGATTACACGCAATCAATCTACCATCTCCAATATTCCTTCCCTCAGCCATCCTCACATATCCCAAGCTGAATGAGTAAATTTTAAACATTCATTTAAATTTTAATAAAGTCAATATTGAACTCAAAGAGGTTAAATTGAGCTATTTGTTCAGTGACTGTGATTAATGTCAATCTCCGTGGATCCTAATTAACTATCGTTAAAAGATAAATGAATTCTGTTCAATGTGCTATCCCATAGTGTGAGTAGGAGCATCACATACAGCACTAACGGGAATCTGAAGCTCGAGAGAGAGGGGGAGAAGACATCAGAATCTGAGAACATTAGACAGGAATGTTACAATAATGATTCATAATCTGAAGACCGTGGATTGGAATGTTCCAACAATGGATCCGAATCTGAGAACATTACACTGGAATGTTCAAACAATTGAAAGGAGTTGATCTCGGGTCTTCAATGGCTTTCTCAGCCTTGGATATCCTCAGCATCACGGATCTAGGATATCCTTTGGATTATTCAAGGTGGTTACTATACCATCTTCGCCATAGTTGGTGTTTAAAATCTGATTGAAGATTTGTAGCTCGGGTATCCGTTGTTGTGGTTCTGCTCGCCGAGCTGGAAGTTTTTGCTGCAAACGTTTCGTTCCCTGGCTAGGGAACATCATCAGTGCTGTTGGAGCCTCGTGTGAAGCGCTGCTTTGATGTTTCTTCGGTATTTATATTGGTTTGTTCTTGCCGCTTCCGGGTGTCAGTTTCAGCTGTAGTGATTTGTATGTGTGGTCCAGGTCGATGTGTCTGTTGATGGATGTTCTTGCCGTTTCCGGGTGTCAGTTTCTGCTGTAGTGGTTTGTATATCATAGGACAAGCCAGACAGAGAACAGCCAGAGAATTCCTAGAAGCATGGCATTCATCCCCAAACTCCATCAACAGACACATTGACCTGGACACCATATACAAACCACAACAGCACTGATGATGTTCCCTAGCCAGGGAACGAAACGTTTGCAGCAAAAACTTCCAGCTCGGCGAGCAGAACCACAACAATAGTTGGTGTTCCTGGTAAGTCATTATATTTGTCTACTAAACCAGGTTGAACTGGATTTCTGCTCATGATATGTACATTTTGGAAAGTGAAAGTCAATATCTTCAGTTCCAAATATTATATATATTATAACTATGAAACGACGATTTATAAATTACTCACTGATATGCGAGAAGGAACCAGACTCTTCTCAAACTCCATAATCCATTTTGTCCTTCACAGATTTACATCTCTATGTCCTCTCCACTCACCAATCCTGTCGAATACGACCATCAGGATATCCCAGTCTCGTCCTCAGTCTTAGTGCAACTTCTGAATAAACCATTTGTGCCTTTGTTCAATCCGGATACAACAGTTTCACGTTACTTGTAATCACATGTCCGTCATTAAATAATTGATCTTGAGAATGTTTAACTTGTTCTATGCACGTAAGAGAAGACAGTTTATGGTGGTCAAGCCGTTGACTCATAATCTGGAGCCACAGAATAATGGCCTGTTGATATATCATGAAGGAAATTGGGGAGTTTAAAAGCAACCATTATCATTTGTTATGAAAAACAATCTGCTTGCCTCAAGTCCTTTAGGGAAGTCAATGTGTCATGCTTACCTCGTCAGGTTTCCGGGTGACTTCTGTGATGAACACGTAGGTGTACTGTACCTTTGAGAGAAAAATAAACAACAATAACTACCTGACAGCACCAAGAGTTCTGAAAATAGATATAATGTATCATTTGGTGAACACCCCGATTAGCTCATTGTGTTGAAACAAATTCAGCAAAACATTTTAAAATATGCCTCAAAATACCAACCTTCAATCAAGTATTAATTTGTTATATTGGCAATCGTAACAGCCAATGATACAATCCAATAGTTTGGCGGTACAAGACCATGGAAAATTGAACAGCTTAGAGGAGAACTGCCAAGCTACCATCATGCAAAGACTGCCTGAAAAATAGCTCTCCTTTGGGTACCCTTATTGATTAGTAACTAGTGAAGTAGAGTCCCCAAGAAGAAAAGAAGACAGAAATATGGTGAAGAATCGAAAGCTTCCTCGTTCTGAGATAAGAAATTTTGTTTTGTAAATCTTGATTAGGAGTCTTATCGGCCTAGGATTGTGGAGGGGGAAGGTCAAAGAGAGGTTAGCGGAAGAAGTTGTAAATAGTTGTTCATTTATTATTCTCTGTTATACTTTAAGGAATAAAGAAATTAATTTTTACTTTAAATAGATTTGGTCTCAAGAATTATCACCGATTACAGCATGGGATAAATCTTTTCTCCGTTGTTGGTTTTAATTAAGCATGAAGATTTATCATGTGTTGTAACACTACAAACCCACAGCAATGTGTTTTACTCTTTATGGTACTGTGGAACAACTGAACCAGCCACTCAGTTCAAGATCTGCATAACATGCTGCACTGGCCAGAGCTTCATACATCCTGTGAGAGAAGAATAAAGGTAAAGGTAGCTCCGTTTCTCTGCCCGTTTTCTGTATTGCTGCATCTCATTTCCATTCAGGTACGTGATCATCCCCTATTTTAGGTGCATTCAATCTCATTGAAATTCTCCCTGAGAGTGATGCATATCTACATAGGTATCTCTGGTGCTGACTTTATTGATGCTGACGTACAGATGTAAGGGAATTATAAATTTCATGTCAGTCGTAGTGCATAGAGAAGGAATGGCTTTTTGTGGCACTGGAAAGAAATGGCGATGTCTAAGTGAGAGAAAAGATGTTTTTTGACAATCCCTGAGAGTGTTGTTGAGGCAGTATTTGGGGTACTGTGGATATAATTTCTCTCAAGTTTCGCCAGACTAATCCCTGGGATGATGGCACCATGAACAGTGAGTGAAGGTCAGTGAGATAATAAGAGATTGCATTGAACCTTAAGGGGATGGACAATCACTCATGATGTTCTAAACAGACACTGATACAGTGATAAGTTCCATGGCTTTTTTTCACTCAGATTACATGATTCTCGATAGTTTACGAAGCCTCTGAGACCGTTCGACCCAACCATTCTCACTCCCTATTTCAACTGAGACAGAGAGAGAAAGGGGGGGGGCGGTGAGAGAGAGAGAGAGAGACAGAGACAGAGGTTCAGGAAATGGCTTGATCATCTGAATTACCTGATCCTGTTCCTTTTGTCCTCATTTCAGTCATTGCAAAGTTAATGGCTGTAATTTCCCTGAATGCTCTTTTATTGAACGTTGCAAACAGAGGGGGTAAAGTATTTTGTGAGTCATCTCTGGTTAAGTTATGGGGACTGTATTCACGGTGAATCTGGGTCTATAATATCACCAACAAATGAAGCACAAGTTGCAGAGAGGAAATACTCTGTAAAGCGACCAGAGGCGTCTGTCGAAACAAATAACATTTTCCAACTGACACCAAACAATGTGTGACAGTCTTGAGGGACTGAATGAGATCCTGTATTACTGTTGACCAGGTATTTTGGGCAAGTGGCCTCCATCTGTTCCTTGCAGGAGATGTGAGGGGTTGACTAGAACATAGTAACACAGGACTGAGCAGCAGGAGTGGGCTATTAAATACTTTGTCACCGCTTCATGTGCTTTTGCTCAAAGCAGCATGTTTCTGTCTGTATACCATTTTACGACATACCAAAAACAAATTTTAATAAATGCAAACATCCAGGCACCACAATCCTCCGGGAAGGGAATTTCCACTTGAACAGCCTTTTGAGAATTTCTCATTTGTATTCCAACAAATGTTGGAGGGTCACTATGTCCTTTCCGAGTCCCACTCCTCCACTGGTTACACCCATCTTAAATGCAGTCATTTTAGTGAGGTGGCCAATGATTTAGGTCTCAGACTCCGCCATTTTCTAGAAAAAATGTGAGACACAGAATGTTGAACTCATAACAAATGGTAAAGCGATAGAGTTCCCCAAAATGTTATTCTGCCTTTGAAGTTATTCTGATCACACCATCTCTGGTAGTGGGATTTCTTTCTGGAACGGTGGGATTTGGCTGAATTCCATTCATTTCAGGCAGTGGAGAGATTTAAATGAATCCTCACTAGGAATCCTTTACAAGTGGTAAAGATGACGTGAGGATTTTATGATCTCACAGTTTGCTATGAGTCGGAACAAAGTAAGAGAGAGGGATCAATCGGCTGCTGCTTCTCAGACAGGAACATTTTTCTCCCTCTCTGTGTTGGAACATGCAATTTTGTCACTGAACACCAAACTGGACCATGTGCGATCTCCTAATATGGAAAACTGGAACTGGATTATATGTAGGGTATCATTGATCTTGTAGTACACAATTTCTTCCAATCGCAAAAAAAATGTCCCCCCCCACTTTATAGTTTGAAGACATGCTTACATGTAATATCAGTAGGTGCTTATTAAACATGTCATATATAATCATATTTTTCTTAAGTTTAATCTCTAGCTTTAGTCCACTGACATTTAGATAATATTCTCCAGCTGATACACTCTCATCACAGAAAGATCATTCCAATGATTTACTCAGCACAAAACTGATAATCCCCCATAACAAAAGGCCCCATTCCATCCAGAGTAAAGGGAAACCTCTTTAGTAAAAATTCGAATTAAATATCTTAAAATAATTATATCTTTTTATTTTAGTGGTAGCACAAATCCCACGTTGGGTTCAGGGAGCAATGCCCTGTACAGATGCAGTAAAACATTCCTGTAATTAAACCTGAACCCTTTTGCCAAAATCAGCATCATTCCACTTACCTTCCAAGTCACTTGCTGCATCTGACTTCATATGATTCATGTCGCAAGAACATGGAAACCTCCTGTATCACAGAGTTCGGCAATCTCTCTCCATTTAAATTTTACCATTTGTTTCATCCTTCATGCCAAAATAGACAACTTACCTTATGTTGTTTCTGCAGAAGGTTTGCTCACTAACCTTCCCTGCCTGTATCACATTGCAGACTCACTACCTCCATTTGACGACACATTGAATGACCATCTTGGTGTACGAGCTAATTGAGCTCCAAGCCATTCCCTCCCCTTCCTCCAGATCGGATCTCTGAGGCATTCCATCAGTTACAGCTTTGCAGGTTGAAAATGAAACATTTATCTCTACTTTCTGTTTCCTGTAAGCGACAGCTTCCCTGTTCCTGTGTAGCAGCTCAGGTGGGTTGAATGGCCTCCTCCTGCTCTGTGTAGTGTACTGAATGAGCTGAATTACTTCATTCTATATTCCAGTGTAATACCTTAGAGGGGCTGAATGATCTCCTCCTGTGTCATTGTAACTATCCTGTCTGACTGAATGGAGTTTTCCCCAATCCTGTAACAGTATCGAGGGTGGATTGAGGAACAACACATGGGGTAGGGACAGCAGTATATCTCTGTTACAGCTTCGAGGGTGGATTGAGGGCAAAACACATGGGGTAGGGACAGCAGTATATCTCTATAAGAGCCTGGAGGAGTGGATTGAGGGAACAACACATCGGGTAGGGACAGCAGTGTATCTCTGTAAGAGCCTCGAGGAGTGGATTGAGGGAACAACACATGGGATAGGGGAAGAAGTTGCCCATTTGGCTTTTCCATTCAGAATATTCATGGCTGATCCGAGTGCGTCTGACCATCCATTTCATGTCTGTTCCCAATAAACACTGACACTTCTGTCCAGTAAAGATCAGTCGAGCTCAGCCTTGAATATCTTCAATAACCGAGTCTTCACTGCTCCCTGAGGATGAGAACACCACAGGTAGCACAACACTAAAGTGAAAGGGACGTCCTTATTTCATTGTGGGTCTGTTATTTGAAAAACTGTTTAACTGAACATCAAATCACCACCTCTTTTCAGACATAAGGACAGAATAATTAGGAATATTAGGGACATAATCCATTCCGGACTCCAAACCTATCCCACATACCCACTGCCACTTTCCAATGAAATATGTATCGCACCCAGCCTCTGCTGCTGTCTCAGGAAGAGAATGCCTGATAGCATAATACCGCAGGAGCATTAAGGAAATGAGCAGATTGAGGCCATTCAGCTTATTGAGTCGGAACTTCCGTTCAATAATTTCTTATATGTACCTCGACCTCATTCTTCTGCCTTCGACCTGGAATCCTTGATCCCCTTACAAATCAAAAACATATCGAATTGTGTCTTAATGACACTAGTGTCTGGCCTCTGTGTATCTGTGTATGAGCAACTCTGTGTGTGTTGTGTGTGTGTTGTGTGTGAGTGAGTGTGTGTGTGTGTGTTGTGTGTCCATGTGCATGTTGTCTGTGTGTTTGCGTGTCTACATCAGTCTGTCTGTGTTTCAGCCTGTGTTTCTATCTGTATTTGTGTCCATTTGTATGTGACTGCATATGTATTTGTGTGTTTATTCGTTTATGTATGCCTATCTCCTGGTAAGTATTGTATGTGTTCATCTATGTCTTTCTGTGTCTGCATCTCTGTGCAGGGAGGTATCTGTATTTTTTTTGGAAGTGTAAGGATTGTTGTTGGAACTGTCAGTGGGTTTAAATTGAGAATCGTCTTTCACTGAACATTGATGCTTAACTGGTCAGTAGGACGTGGATGTTTCGGATACTCCACACGAGGTGTCCTGGTCCTCTCCACTATTCAAGAATCTCCCCACATGGAGGGGGAGGGGAGTGAGGGAACGGATATCAGATACTCCACTAAACGGCTCGGCCCTTTCTATCCTATTCAGGCTGTTTCGCCTCGAATGGGAGAAAGGGATGGAGAGAGAGTGGAAATGGGTGACCCGGCTGTTTGTGCTGGTATAATTAGGGGAGTTGTGAGGTGTTTGGAATGAGTCAGTCGGCAGTTTTGAATCCATATAGTTATTAGTTGCTGAATTCAATAGTGAGAGTGGTAGTGTCTGAGCCTTATTTGGAGACAGAGCGTGAACCTTGTTTGGGATTAGGTGCTAAAAAGATATACAGTGAGTGTGAGGGAGCAGAGAGTATATGGTAACTCTTATCTTAACAGAGTGAGGAGGATATTGTTGCTTGTCCAGTATTGTGGGCCATTTCTTCATATCATCTCAGCGTCCAGGTGAGCCTTCCCGAATGTCTTGTCCAAATCTGTCACTAATAACAACACAGACCTGTCCCTCAGCTTCCAGAGAATCAGTTTATGTAGAGTTTACAGATAGCAAGGAGAAGCAAATATCGGTGTGTTATATATCAAAACCAAAACGGTAGCAGAAAATCTGAGCATCATATGCTCTGAATATTAGATAGGCAAGTATTGTGGGTATCGCAGTCTTATTGAATGGTCTCAAGTTGCATCTAAGCTGTGTTAACTATGACAGCTGAAGCAGTGAAAAATAAGTTCCGTAAGTGTATATGAGGTGGGTTGAAGAGTATGTTGGGAAGCAAAGTAGAGAGCAGGTATTTTGAATCTGATGTTGTATGGTCAGCATGATGAATTATTAACCTTGGTCTGAAGCAGCTTTTAGGGATAATGGCATTTATAAGATCCATTTTACAAGGTGTCCTCATGCAATATAGAATGCTTGAATATTCTAGTCAAACATCATGGAAGACTGGAGGCTAGAGTGTCAAGATATCTTCAGTGAATTTGGAAAGTACAACATAACATTCAGTGGGAGACAAGCAATGGTTGTTAGAGCCATAGAGTCCGACAGCATGGATACAGGCCCATCAGCCCAAACTGGTCCATTCCGACCAAAATGCCCATCCACGCTAACCCCATTTCCCTGCATTGCCCCTTATCTTCCGATTAGATTAGA
Source organism: Hemiscyllium ocellatum (assembly GCF_020745735.1). NCBI lineage: Eukaryota > Metazoa > Chordata > Chondrichthyes > Orectolobiformes > Hemiscylliidae > Hemiscyllium > Hemiscyllium ocellatum. Next base: position 151,609 of record NW_026869111.1, on the reverse strand, counting down.
TTACTTACAGTGTGGAAACAGGCCCTTCGGCCCAACAAGTCCACACCGACCCACCGAAGCGCAACCCACCCATTCCCCTACATTTATCCCTTTACCTAACGCTGGGGCAATTTAGCATAGCCAATTCACCTGGCCTGCACATCTTTGGACTGTGGGAGGAAACCGGAGCACCCGGAGGAAACCCACGCAGACACAGGAAGAATGCGCAAACTCCACACAGTCAGTAGCCTGAGTCGGGATTTGAACCCAGGTCTCTGGCGCTGTGAGGCAGCAGTGCTAAGCACTGTGCCACAATCCTTCTAATTCTTTCCTATCCGTGTGTTTTTTCAAATGCCTTTAACTTTTGTTAATGTATCCGCCTCAACCACTTCTCATTCCATATGCGTAACAGCCCCGTGTTAAACAGTTGTTCCTCAGGTCCCCTTTTATTCTGTCCCCTGACCTTAAAATGATGTCCTCTAGTCTGTGATTGCCCAACCTGGGAAAAAAGACTGGGTGCATTCACTCTATCCATACCTGTCATGATCTTATAGACTTCAATATGATCCACCCACAGTCTCATGCACACAAAAATAAATTGTCCTAGCTTGTCCAACCTGTTTCAATAACTCAGACCATTGAAACCTTGGCAACATCCTTGTAATTCTTTTCTGCACTCTTTCCAGTTTAATAACGTCCTTCCTATAGCAAAGTGAACAAAACTGACCATAACACTGCCAATATAGCCTCACCAGCATCCTGTATAACTGCAACATAGCTCCCTCATTTCGATACTTAGTGATATAAACCGATTAAGGTCAGTGTTCCAAAAGCTCAATTCACTGTTTACCTCGGAATCAACTTTCAGAGAACCATGCACCTGAATTCCAAGTTCCCTCTGTCCCACTACACTCCTTAGGACCCAACCATTCACCATGAAACTCCAAACTTGATTTGACTTTCTAAAATGCAAGAACTTACACTGATCAATATTAAAATCCATTTGCTATTTCTCAGCCACTTCTCCAGCTGATCAAGAAACTTCTGTAATTTCTGAAATTTCTGATAACCATCCTCACTCTCATGATGCCGCCTGTTTTATTGCATTCTTCAAACTTACAAATCATGCCTGTACGTTCTCATTTAAATAATAGATACATGTAATATGTAGTGGTGCCAGCATCAACCCCTAAGGTATTCCACTATTCACAGGCCTCCAGTCTGACCAGTATGTTTCCATTATTAATCTCTGCTTTGTAACATCAAGTCAATGTTGTACCTAATTTGCCAGCTCCCCCTCAATTCCATGCGATCTAACTTTCCAGAGCGGCGTACCATGTGGAACCTTATTGAAGGCCGTACTATAAACCATCTAGACAACATATACAACCCGACCTCCTCAATGTTGCTGGTCACTTTAGCAAAGAACTCCAACAAAATTGTGAGTCATGACGAACAGATGTACTTCCGATCAAAATGTCAAAATAAATCACCAATAGTAGTAGTATTAATTTCACTGTCGATGACTGTGTTTTATTTTCCTGCACATTCTGCAGAGACCAGAAACTATTGTGGATAAACGTGAATCAAGCACTACAGATGAAGGGAAGGGATCCAAACAGATAAAGGGAAAAAGAGGGTGGAGATCTGCAGACCAGTTTAAATTAAGAGTTGCAGTGAAACTGTTGGAATCCATTACACAGGATGACATTTTTTGTTATCTAGAAACTAACAGCTACAATGGAGAGAATCGGCATGCATTTCTGATAGAGAAATCATGATAAGCTTCGGAATTGTTTGAAGTAATTTCTTACAGCATCGATAATGGGGAATCAGTAGAAGTGGCATACATTGGATTTTCGGAAGGGTTTCTAAAAGACTCAGTGAGTTCGCAATACAATGAATGTGAAGGTATTTGGAGGAATACATGTAAGTGGAAAGTTAAAGTTTGGTTCGCCTCCATTTAAGAGAGTCAGAACATTGATGTAAAGACATGTTGAAGCAGTTTCACAGCGTGTTGGTGGACTGTACCTGGAGTATTGTGTACAGTTTTGGTGACCGAATCTCAGAAAAAAAAATGCTGACCACAGAGGAAGTGCAATGGAAATTCTCCAGATTAATCCTCAGATGGTGAGATTGTCTGATGAGGAAACTCGGTCTGTGGTCTCTAGAGTTTCAAGCAATGAGAGGTGGGTCACAGTGAATTTAGAAAATTCACAAAATATATGACAAGTTGGTAACTAGCAGAACGCTTCCCCTCGCTGTCTATTCCACATTCAAGGCAAATAATGGCAGGATCTGGGACAGGCCAGTTAAGACTGCAATATGGTGGAAAAACTTCACTTGGAGGGGACTAACTAACACAGGGCATGGCAACCTACTGAAAGGCAAGATTAGTGAGAATCCCCAGATATTCTCCAAGTGTGTCCAGCGAACAGAAGAACCAGGGAACAGGTGGGACTCATTAGTGATTGCCAAGTCGCAACCAATCGACTTTAGTGGTAGGAGACAGACGGTGGTGGTAGAAGGCTGTTTGTGTGATTAGAGGCTAGTGTCCAAATGGTGTACCTCGGGATCAGTGCTGTGTCTCTTAATATTTCTGATTCGGAGGTGTTGTGTTGGACTGGGGTGGACAAACCTAAAAATTGCATAACACCAGGTTATAGGCCAAAAGATTTATTCAGCGGCACTAGCTTTCGAAGTTCTTCATCAAAGCGCACAACCACCTGATGAAGAAGCAGCGCTTCGAAAGTTCGTGCCTCCAAATAAACTTGTTGGACATAAGCTGGTGTTTCCTGATTTTAAACCTATCATAAAGGATGCAGCTGTGAATCTGGAAGAGGTGGGGGTGCCATAAGTAAGTTGATACAAAGATTAGCTGGGTGGTTGGCAGTGAGAAGGAATGTCTTATGTTATAGGAAGATACAGATGGAATGGTCAGATGGTCACATCAATAGTAGATGGAATGTAACCCTGATAAACAATGAGTCATGCACTTTGGAAGAAGGAACTTGGCAGGGAAGGAATCAATGAATGGCAGCACAATAGGAAGCTCAGAGTGTGCTTTTCTCCACGATCCCATGACTGTGGCTGGACAGGGTAACACACAACTTGAGAAAGCGTACGGGAGTGTAAACACAGCCTTCACACATCTAAGCATAGATTATAAGAGCTATGTGGAACTTTCGTTAGCCAAGATGGAATACTGTGTGTAGCTCTGGGAGCTACATTAAAGGAATGATGTGAGTGCACTGGAGGGGGTGCCAGAAGGATTCAGCAGAATGTTCCTTGGGATGGAGCATATCAGCTATGGAGAGATGCAGGATAAGCTCGGGTTGCTTAGTTTGGAGCAGAGAAGACTAAGGGAGGCGTGAATCAGGAGGATAAGATTGCGAGGGACATGGAC
>NW_026869111.1:70843-148211 GCF_020745735.1 Hemiscyllium ocellatum | reverse complement strand
CCATGTTTTCCATTCCATAATTCACAGGATATTGGGAACCAAACTGCTCAGGAAGGCAGCACTGTACAGAGCCCTGAAATGGAAAGCAGTCAATCATTTGTTTGGACAGGGAGTAAAAAGTTGAAGGTGAAATACAGACTGTTTGAAGTACAAACATAAGGATAGATAAATCCTTGGCCACACAGACAAAACACTCTAGGTTACTACAAGAAGAGAGGAAAGAGATTTCTGTGCCTTTGTCGATGGTCTTTGCGCCTTCACCATCTCTCCATTGGAGTAGCGTCGGTTGATTGGAGGGTGGCAAATGTAATCCCTTGTTTCAGAGCAAAAGAAAACAGGGCATTTTCCTGAGAATACAGACCAGTCAGTCCTTACATCAGTATTGGGCAAACTATTGGAGAGGATTCTGGAAAAACATGGTTTGGATTAGAAATATATCAGCATGGATTTATGAGGGCAGGTCGTCACCTCACAGCTCTTATTTGGATTATTTGACGATGGGATTAAACACACTGAAGAAGATAGAGCAGTGAATGCGGAGGAGCATGGATTTTACAAGGTGTTTGATAAACTTCCCATGGTAGTTTCATTCAGAATGTTAAGGAGGCATGGTATACAGGGAGACCTACCTGTCTGGATACAGAATTGGCTAACACATAGAATACAGAGGGTGGTGGTAAATTGGAAGTATTCAGTGTGGAACTAGGTGAGCAGTGGTGTTCCGTAAGGATCGGTTCTGGACCTCTGCTGTTTGTGATTTTGATAAATGACTTGGATGACGAAGTGAAAGGGTAGGTTCGTAGGTTTGGTGATGTAACACAGATTGGTGGAACTATGGATTGTGGTGGAGGGCTGTTGTAGTTTGCAACAGGAACATTGACAGATGCAGTACCCAGCTGCGAAGTGGCAGATGGTGTTCAATATGGAAAGTGGGATACGATTCATTTTGGAAGGATGAAGTTGAATGCAGAATACAGGGTTAAAGGCAGGATTCTTACATTGTGAGAGGAACAGGGAGGTCATATGTTTCATGACATAGCTCCCACAAAGTTGCTACCCAGGTTTATAAGGTTGTTAAGGATGTGTTTGATGTGTTCATTATCCGAGGGATTGAGTTTAACAGCTGGTAGGTTATGCTGCTACTCTATGGAGCCCTGGTGAGACCACACTTAGAATATTGTGATCAGCTCTGGTTGCCTCATTATAGGAAAGATGTAGAAGCTTTGGTGAGATTGCTGAGGAGATTTATCAAGATGCTGCTCTACTGGAGGGCATGTCTACAAAGAAAATTTGAGGGAGCTAGGGTGTTTTCCTCATTGGAACGAAGAAGAATGGAAAGTGACTTGACAGGGGTGTTCAAGATGATGAGACACATAGATAGAGTGGATAGCCATTTACTTTCTGCCAGGGTGGAAATGACTCTCGACGGGTATGATTTTCAGGTAACTGGAGGAAGGTTTAGGGGTGATGTCAGAGGTAGGCTCTTTCACAGACGGGTGGGTGTGTACAATGAACAGCCAGCAGTTGGAGTAATGTCAAACTATATTGGGTATATATAATTGGATAGGCACATGAATGACAGTATAATGAAAGGTATGTAGGTTAGTTTGATCTTAGAGTAGGATCAAAGGTCGACAGAAAGTCAAAGACGAAGGGTCTGTACAGTGCTGCACTGTTCTGCACTGTTCTGTGTTTCCAGTTTCACCCAGCTTGTGGATTGTCATCAATTCTTGAATGTGTGAGGGAGTGATGTGCGTGAGATCAGGAAGCTTTGGAGGGGTGTAAGGCCAATACCTCCAGTTATGGTGTGTATTGTTACAGTCACCTGAAAGGCAGTATAATATGTGTGGTTACTTAAACCAGACAGAATCCGTCAAGTTCATTATTAATGTGATTTTTGGATTGCCGTTTGCTGCTGGTTACTTCACATACATTCTACTGTGTGATCCATGTAGTAATCTCTGACCATTCACAGAGATGTACAAATTTATTTTGATACTGGAGAATGTGAAGGTGACATTTATTGGATATGGATTTAGAGGTTTCTTTGAAAGGCACAAGGCACTGCAATAGATTGTCAACTTGTTAACGTCTTCACCCGGGGTGCAGGTGTATGGAATCTTGGAGGCAGGTCAGATTTCATTACCATAGGTAACTTGTATGGTGAGATTCTGGCTCTCCGTGTCAACACGTCTGCTCCCTGGGACAGGCTCTGTCTGAAGATGAATTTTAAAACTTGATTGCTGGTCAGCCAGTAATATTTAACCTGGACAACATTTGCACCTACACTGAGACCAGTGATAGTTTGTTGACGGGTTCTCCCTCTGCCCAAGGTGGATTCCAAATTATTTGTTTTAAAGTAATGTTTGACTGACTGCCCGAACCAGGTTAGAAACTCAATGTACAGATTTTGGAAAAGGCAACTGAATGTCTGCGTATCTCAGGCAGCTGTGATTTCCAATAACAGTGTAAATGATTTCAGATCTATTTGAAGCAATTTTCAGCAGAGCTCATTGCAATGTGGTGAGTTTACTGAGCCGAACAATAGTCGGATGTTTGCTATATTTCATGAATTGGGCAAAAATAAGATGTGAACGATAATCATTCAACTGAACTAGAATCTCTTCAATCAAGTCTGTTGATTCTATATTTATGGAACTAAAATATAAACTCCTGTCAAGATTTTCTAACACAGAAATAAAGTATGTACATTTTATTTTATCGAAGAAAAAACATAACTCTTGTGGTGATCAGAAATAGATATTCAATGTCAGGATTCAAAGCAATGTGTTGCCACTCCAATATTTTTAAAGTGGTTGGCTTCTGAATGATTTGATTTTCAGAGTGAGAAAACGTCTGAACATACAAATAGAATCAGCGTTCTTATACATTTATATATAAACTATCAGTTTAATTTCTCACTGATATGTACGATCTTCAGCTATTTGCCAGCAATTTAAAAATTGCAATGATTCACCATGGACTGTGAACATTAAACTAAATAAATTATTTGTGTTATCAAATTTTAGTGAGTAATAATTTGAAAACTTCCAATTTTTAGAATGAATGATGTTTAATATGAAACGTGGAGAGTGAAAATAGCAATGAACATAATATTGTGTCAGTGAAAAGTCAGAGCTTTCCAAAGCGTTTTTTGACAAAGCAATGATATATTTGTTTTAGTAATGGGAATAAAAACATGCGCAATATTCATGTCTGAGTAATAATTAGACTTCATAATGAAGCTGACATTGCAATACTTGCATTTTAAATGCTTATGCTGCACCAAATAATGAGATATTTGTGAGCATTTACACAGTGAAATAATTGGATACTGTCTTTTATTCACAGCTGACACATGATAGAGTACAAAACTTTAAAGTACAGGAGGAAGCCATTGGCCATTATGTATGCATCAGTTCCAAAAATATCTCCCAAGCACCTCCATTTGCCAGCCCTCTCTCTGTTGCCCGTTAAGTTCATAATTTCCAAATATGTATCCAGTTCTCTTTTGAATCTTCATCCACAACTTTCCCAGCAGGTCAATTCCAATTCGTAACAACTCTCTAAATAAAGACTTTTTCCTTATTTCACTTCTAGTTCTTTTACTGACAACCTTGAAATTAGAATTCTTTGATGCTATAATGCCTACTAATAGAGTATTCTTTTTCTACTCTGCAACTTTTTTCATACTTTTGAGCACCGCAATAAATTCACATCTTTGTCTGTTCTGCTCCAGGAGCAATAAGCCTTGCAAGAACTTTAACAAACACTAAACGGAAAAACAAGCAGAAAACTAGTCTCCAGGATATATGAACATCAACTAGCTACAAAAGACATGATCCCAATACGAATGTCTTACGTACTGATGAGGAAGTACGCCACTTTGACTAGGACTGCATATCAATCCTAGCACAGGCCAAACAGAGACAAGCACAGGAATTCCTGGAAACATGGCCTTCCAACCTGAACTCCATCAACAAATACATCAAATTTGACTCCATCTACCATCCTCTGAGAAAAAGGGCAGGAAATGACATCATCGACACCGGAAATTACATTACCAACTCAAGGAAACCGAAACATTTAAATAGAAAGTGGGAGATAACACCAGTACTTCACTGGAGGCTCACTTACTGAGTACAGTCAATGGAACAAACTAGAACTGCCATTAGCTATTGCTTCAGAATATATCCGAGTGTTCGTGGCTTCTACCACATAGAATCAATGAATAGAAATGCGAGCCTGCATCACCAAGTGCATATCCAAAGGCTTTTTAAAAGTGTGTGAGATTACCTGATCAATCACCCGACTAGGAAATACATTCCAGGCACATGTTATTAGGGGCAGAAATGCGGCTCAGTGGTTAGCACGCCTGCCTTAGAGCGCTGGAGACCCAGGTTTGATTCCAGCTTTGGGTGAGTGCCTGTATGGATTTTGCACATTCCCCCCATATCCATGTGGGTTTCCTGTAGGTACTCCGATTTCCTCCCACAATCCAAAGATGTGCAGGATAAGTGAATTGGCCACGCTAAATTGCCCAAAGTGTTCAGAGACATGTAGGTTAGGTACTTTAGTCAGGGGTAAATATAGGAGGAATGCGTTTGGGTGGGTTACTCTTCGGAGGATCAGTGTGGACATTTTTGGGCCAAAGGGCCTGTTTCCACACATAGGAACTTTATATTCTATGTCTGTGCCACCCTCTCAGTTCAATACAGACTCCAGAAATCCCCTCTCAATCCCCTGCCTTTCACTTTAAGTATGTTTCCTTTTGTTTTTTACCGTTAGAGTAAGGGAAACAGCTGCTGTCTGTTCATCCACTCCCTACCCCTGATGCTCTTGTATACCTGTACCCTGTTCCCTGCTCAACCTTCCCTGCTGCAAAGAAAAAAGGAGCAAGTTTAGCCCTCGCCCTTCAACGTTTGAGAACTCATTGTCTTGTTAATTCAGATGTGCATCATCTCACATTTATCAGTGTAAATTTCATCAGCCATGAATCTGGATATCGAAATCATCTGTTTATATCGTCCTGTAGCCTAATCATTTACTCCTCACTGTGAAGCACCCAGCTTATCTTTGTGTCATCCCCAACATTAGTTATCATTCCACTGCCATCCATCTTCCACATTCTCACCATCATCATTTATGAACATCACAAACAAACCTTGATTTCCTTCCTGTTCTCTAAATGTTATTCACAAAGCAATAATTAAAAATTCCAGTCTCTTGTTGTTCTTATTTTGGGGAATTTACAGAGTAATGTAGTTAACACCTATTATGAGGGTGCTGCAAATACCATTTGCGACACAAAGTTAAATTCACCTTTTACACTCTGTCCCTCAGCATGTCTTATTCATAAAACTTGTAACTAATTTAGAATAAACTATGGTTTGGCACCTTGCACTGGAACATTAGCCTTTTTGTGTGGCACTGTCCTTTGTAACAATAGTCAGAACTGAAGAAATCTTTCATCTGCAGGATGGACACTGATTCATTGCTTCAATCAGCTAATTGATGAGGATAAATATTCAATTAAATTCCATGTTATGGACAAACTTCAGGAGATCAAATCATATTCTCTTGTCTACATTGGATTGGAAGCAAATACATACTGTTGAAAAAAATTCAAAAATGTTGAGACACAACATCATGGGGCAAAAAACACTTCACCTGCATTTGATGGAGGTACAAAACTACGGAGTGAATGTACAATCTGATAAAGAATCAAGTGATAGAAAAAGAAGTGCATCAAATTTTAATTTTCAAAGGAATCAGATCCCAATTTTCCTGAACAGTGGTGGTTTTCACCCAACCTCACTTTTCCAAAAACAAGCTTTACCCAGTCACTAAAACTTCATTAGCCATTCTTCCTCCCCGTCCTACTCTTTTTTACACTCCTACTTCCCTTGCACGGCCCCTTCTGCTGCCACATACTCTTCCACTGATGATATCTCTTCACACCCTTCTTGTGCCTCTCCCACTGTAAGTTACACCAATTCCCTAGTTACTCCCACTTCCACTGGCCATCTCTTACCCATTTTTGCTTTCCAACTGGGATGATGGGAGCTCCTGGCTTCTGTGCTGCTACTGGTCATCAGTGAATGATGAGATTGAGATGATCAATGCCCAATGTCTAATAGTGTATGTCTGTCATTGTCCAATGCACCCTGAATAGGTGGTTTTTTCCCCCATACAGAGTGGAACTTTTTTTTTCTGTCTCTGTGTCACAGTGCTTAACCAAGCACCCTCATCCCAAATAGGAAATACCTCTCCTCAGAATCAGAAGTCCATGCATCTGTTTGTCCTTAAACGTTGCGAGGACAGTGACCACATTGTTCAATAAGCCGTGTTCTAGCCTTTTTCACTTTAGTATTTTTACTTATTTTCCAATGTCAGTTGAGGTGAGATCAGAGTAACTTCCCTTGCCATCAAAGTAGCATTTGATTCATGTAGCACCATTCACCATTCATCCAAACTGTGGTTAATGGAAATCAGAGGAAATTCTGTGCTGGTAATTTCCTCAATGAATAATGACACCTTACCCAGAGCTATTGGGAATGACAAATAAACTCTGCCTTTGCTAGTGCCTTACAAAACCATGGTTGGATTTGTTTTATTAATAACATCAAGATACATCAGTTTTCCCAGTTTTGTCTAAAGTCTCAGAAAAGTAAAACCTTGCTGGTTGAGTGTCACCCCAATGAAATCAGAGCATTACAATAAGGTAACGATTCAGATTATCTTCAATCATTTACTTTCTGAGGACTGGTCGTGCGGTGTCGTTGCCACTGAGATCAACATTTTCTCTGTCTAACAGCATCACATCGCATTGGCTCAAGGCTGCACCATTCCCCAATTCTACTTCATTCTCCAGCTCATTCGCCATGCTCACCAGATATACGAGGCCCACAAGATGGAATAACTTAGAGATGCCTGTGAGCCTCTGAAACCTGCCACACCACCATGCCCTGTGCTCTGAGTCCATCCCCTCCCCCAAGCCCACCTCCTGTCGTGTATTCACCATCCCTCATAACCTTCCACACTCTAATGCTGAATATTCTGCACTCAGCAAAGTTCTCAGTTTTATCCCTCTGTGCCCCCATTGCTTCAGCCTACTCCTCTCATACAGAGGAGGTGCATGAATACATACATGGGCCCAAGTTATACCTGTTTCTTCATGGGGTACGTAGGTCATTCCATTTCCAGTTCTATTCCAGCCCCCATCCATAACTCTTTCTCCAATATGTAGATATTATCATCGCTGCTGCTCCTCTTTCTTGTCCAGAATTGGAAACGTTCGTTGTTTCCAATTTGCACCTCTCCCTCACATTCACCCGACTACCTCTGACTCCTCCGTTCCTTTACTCGATATCTCTGCTTCTATTTCTGAGGATAGACAGGTCACTTATATCCAGTAATAACCGACCAACTCCCACAGCTACCTGGAGTATGCATCCTCACACCCTGTTTCTTGCAAAGGCTCCATTCCATTCTCTCAGTTCCTCCATCTCCACCACATTGCTTCTGATGATGTCAACTTCAAAAATGTGTCCTCTGATATGTCCACCTTCTTCCTCAACCAAGAACTCACCAGCACTGTTATTGACAGGGACCTCAACCAGTTCCGACCCACCTGTTGCACTTCTACCCTCAGCATCTTTCTTCCCTGCTGCAACAGCGTTAGAGTTTCCCTGATCCTTACCTACCATCCCACCAGCATTCACATGCAGAAGATCATCAGTCTGCATTCCACCACCTCCAGCGAGATGCCAACACCAGACACATATTTGCCTCCTCTCCCATTTCCGCCTTCTGAAGTGACCATTTCCTCCAGGACACCCTGGTCCACTCGTTATTCACTGCCCACACCTCCCCTCCTCCACACACACACCACCTCCCCCAGACCCCACCACAGGTACACTTCACTTTCCCCTGCCGAAGCTGTTACACTTTCCTATTTACCACCTCCCTCGTCATTATCTAAGGTCCAAACATAGCTTCCAGGTGAAGCAGCATCCTACCAACATTTCCCACAATCCGGTCTACTACATTCGCTGCTCACATTGTGATCTGCTCTACATTGGGGAAACTAAAGGTAGACTGGGTGACCACTTCACTGAATATCCAAGCTGTACCTCTGCAAAAGACCCTGAGTTTCCAGTTGCCTGCCAGTTTAATGTCCCATCCTGTTCCCTGGCCAGTATCTCTGCGCCAGGCTTGCTGCAGTGTTCCAGGACATTTCAACGCAAGCTGGAAGAGCAACATCTCATTTTCCGCGGGTGGACCCTGCAGCCATTCAGACTCAAAATAATGGTCAATAATTTTAGGGACTGAACTCATCAATGCCCCTATCCAGACACCAGGACTAGTTCTCACGTGGCCTTCCATTACTCACTCCCTGTTGTTAGCTACTAACAGTTTTCATGAACAGTTATTCAGCTTCTGCTTTATATTAATCAACATTTTCAGGGCTACCATCCGTTCTGAGGAAGGGCCACTGAATTAGAAACATTAATTCTGATTTCTCTGCACAGATGCTGCAGACCTTTTGCCGGAACTTCGGTTTTTCTTTCAACAATGTCTCACAATGTTTTTGTATCACAATGCAATACGTCATGGATATTTGGAGTTCTGTCAAACATAGGAACTTTGTAATTTCTCATTTAATGTCCATAAACTAATATTCGAGATTCAACTGAGATAGCAACTTTACTTATATCGTTCAGACCAGTCAATTTGTCACAGTTCAGAAAGAAAAAGAAATCGATAGAGAGAAAGGCAGCAGGTCTGGCACCCTCTGAGCAGGGATACACAAAATTAACATTTGATTTCAATATGACTTTTTCAGAACAGTGTCACATCATATTCGATATGTTAACTCTGTTTCTCTCTGCAGATACTTCCTCATCTGTTGCGCTTCTACCATCATTTTCTGTTTGTATTTCATGTTTCTTGACAGGGCTACATGCTGAATTTGGTTATATATGGACAATGTAGTCCTTTCCTGTTCCTATTATAGTTGGTGTGTCTGTGACACCTGTGCTACGGCCGAAATCTGTTTCTTCTTTAAGATTCAAAGGAAAAAATAATATTTTTTCTGATGATCCTGTAAATCTCAGGAACTCCACTTTGTTTGAAAAGACATTTTAGAGGCAGCTGAAATTTCATGAGATAATAGGAATAGATTATTTATGGTTGAGCACTCTGTGACCACGTTGAACAAACTTGTCTACCCTGTCTCCAAAGGTTTTGATTACATATCACAGAATTATTTACAGCAAAAGTGGGGGGAACTCAACCCATTGTCTCTTCCAGCTTGGAATGACTATCTCTACTGTTAGTCTCCTGTATTGTCCCCCATTGTCCTTCACATTTTGTTACGAGTGTCTGCTTTTTATTGTAAGTATCCTGCCAGATATGAACAATATGATAAATCTCAAACAAAAAGAAAATAAGAACTTAGCGGGCAAGCTCAGCAGGTCTGGAAGTATCTGTAAAGAGAAATCAAAGTGAATATTTCAGGCCCGCTGACCCTACTCGATCTGTATTCCCAATGATTAAATGGTGTGTATATAAAATATAGTTCACTTTATCAAATTTAATATTATCCTTTTAGTTCACATTATCATTCAGCATTGCATTACCCAAATGTTGGCTGTTTCCTTGTTATGCATTAGATTTAATTCTGTCTGTCAGAAAGAGGGATGATGACTGGGGAATATCATTGTACTCCCCATGCAGTCTCCACAAGCACTGATCCCATTCCGCCCTATCTCCCACCCAATATCATGTTCACTCGAACCTGACTCATTAATTCATAAGTCTAAATGAATACTTTCATTGTAATTATCCCTTTTAGTTTTGGACAGATACCAAAATGCGAAAAAATACGGTTTACAGCAAATAAAACAGCATTTAGAAGTCTGTCAATTTATATAAATAAATTACTGAAGCATATTCCCTATGGAAGTTCCACAGTTGCCTTATTAGAGCAGTGAGGGGAACAGTCAGAGTAGTCCACACTTCCTGTCTATATTCATGGCGACTGTGCCCAGTGACAGTCTGTTCGCTGGCGTTTGTTCCCCCCGGAGGAGAGATCAGCACAGTAACAACATCCTGATTGTGATTGTTTTGGGGGTGGAGGGGAGGAGTGGAAGGATTTTTGGAAAGATGGTTGCAGCATAGTAATCGGACAACAGAGCAGAATCACGTAGTCTACAAAAAGAAAATATTTTTATTCTCTCTCACAACTGACTTCACCCAGCGATTGTGATGGGAGATGTGACCAATAGCCAGCAATGTCAACATGTCGTCCAGTCCAGTTATATTGTGAACTGAATGTGCTGTATTGAAAGCAGGGACTGTTTGCTCTGACTGTGATTGATGTCAATCTCCATGCAATGCAACTGTGTCACTGGAGGGTTTCCCTCTCCTATTACTAAGAGGCTTCATTCAGGGCTCTACCACTGTAGTAACAGATGCATCAGCTCCAACAGTAACAGAGATCAACAGCTGCATAGATCTAAATGTGAAAATAGCGGACTGGAACATTGCAACAATGGAGAGGAGGTTTTCCTTGAGTCTTTTCAAGATTTCCCCCTCTTGGGGATTTCTACTATATCGGATATCAGCAGTGCTGATAATTATTCTGGATGGGATGGAGGGTGTGCTACTGACCTATTCTCGCTATTGTTGGTGTTCTCTACCTCTGTCTATTCATTAATCCCAGAAACAAGTTTGAACTTCATTGCAATTTCTGTTATCGATATTTGTCAGAGAAAGAAACTATTGCCTTCAGTTTCAATTGCAGTCTCCATTCATTACCCATGAATGGCAGACCACTCCCTCACAAACATCTGCGAACAAAACTGTGCACAACCTCGAGATCCCTCTTTGCCCTGAACTGATTTATGTCTCGTGTTCTCTCTGTCACCAACCCTGTCCATTACCAGCTCCTAATATCCCCAATCTTCATCTCTGTGTCAGTGCTGTTGCTGAACAAACCATTGGCTGCACGTTGGTAAAATTCAGACTGAATGTTTCAAGCTCTCTTCTGACCAATTTTCCAATTACAAATATTTCAATCACAAAATTGCACTTGTCTCGAAAATTACTTCATGATTAGGACAATGTATGAATGTAGGAATGTTGCTGGATATAATTCAGAAGCGAATCTTATTAAACGAAAGATATTGCTTCAAGTAATTTGTTTCAAGTCTGCAACAGCTGATGACAGATCTTAATTTAAAATGATAAGAATTGGAATAAAAGTGAATTTCACGAAAAACAAACAAAAGCAACATTTTTTCTGAAAACCTTCTTCTTTCACTGATCACCTTCGGTAAAGAAATCTAGTGTTATTACCCGGTCAGGGTTAATTGTGACTTGAGACCCATGGCAATCTGCTTAACTTTATATTGTCTTGTTGAATGGCCTCAGAATCAGGAAAATTAGTGATCGGACCAAATGCTGCCCTTGGCAGAGATGCCAACATCCCACGAAATAACAAAATTGAAGGTGAGATCAAATAAAGGAAGTAGCTGAAAATCTGAAATTATAGAAAGAAATGCAAAGAAACGAACAGAAAGTGCTGGGAAACTTTCCTGAACTGAAAGCAGCTGGAAAAGAGTGTGATTAATACCATTGACAGGGAAGTCTGTTTTGAAGGGGAGGAGGAATCAATAGAGAAAGATAGATACAGAAGAAAACCAGCAAACAAAGAGAATGATGATCATCTAGGCTGGAAATAAAATGTGAGATTCACCTCATTTATTTTTCGCCTCTCCCATCGTCCTGAATATCATGCCCTTGTAAATATGGGTATCCCCGCTTTACAAAAGTTTGCTTTTCGCCACTTCCCTTCCTAAATGACTTACATTAGGACATTGTTTCACTAACCAAAATATATCCGAACAGGATTTTCACTTTTATGAAGCAAGCCGAATTTTTTCCCATATAAATTAGTGCTACTGCACTTTACACCATATCAGCTTGCCAACGGTTTCGTAGGAACACACTGCTTACAAATACTCAAGGAACCCTGTATGTATCTAAGATCATGTTTGAAGCAAGTTGATTCCCTCTGTCTGTCCTCCCTAAGTGTGGTCATCTTCTTATATCCATTGATTAGATACGGGTATCTCTGACTGGGGCATCATGAGTTCATTTTTCAAGTTGCCATTGAGAAGAACTTGAGCTACTGCAGTCCACGTGTTTGATCTGATTTGGTTTCATTTATTTTAGTCAAATGCACAATGCAAAGGTTTGCTTTTATTGTAGTTCAGGCACATGATAGTAAACAAGAAAACAGAGATCACAGGGTACTTGGACAGAGTGTTGCATACAAGGTTACAGCTTCACAGGAGGTGTGCAAAGTTTGATCGACATTAGAAAGATTAACATTATTTGAATAGTGAGAGATGTCAAATTGTCAGTCTAATAATGGTAGGGAAGGAAGTGTTCCTGAGCATGCTGGTCCATGTTTCAAGCCTCTGTCTCTCCTCCCTGTTGGAAGAGGTTGTAGGAGATCATTACCAGTTTGGGAGAGAGATCTTTGATGTTGCCAGCCTTTCTGCGACAATGACAAGTATAAATGTACGCAAGGTTGTCTTCCGTGATGGCCTGGACTGTGCACAATACCGTCCGTAGTATCTTTTGGTCCTAGGCAGAGCAGTTACCATGTCAGATCATTATGCACCCGAATAGAATGCTTTGAGTTGCCAATATGCAGGGCACTGGGAGACGGGCGGTTTCAAAATAGTTAGATGTAACAATTGGCTGTTAACTGGATACCCACGTTCTGGTTGCTGTTTTGACAACAATTGAAATTTAACTGGTAATTTTTAATTATGTCTTCTATACCAAAACCTTGTTGAGTATTGCCAACATCGAACCAATGAGCCATCGCCTGCTTCATATGAATAGAGAAGCCAACGTAGGAGAAAGAGACAGAAACAAAGGGAAGGAGAGAGAGAAAACACAGTAAGGGATACAGAGGGACAGTCAGTCAAAGAGAGAAAGGAAACAAAACAAGGAAACAAACAGTCACATGTGCAGGGAGAAGGGAAGATAATAGGTTCAGGGAAAGGAACAGAAGACAGGGAAAAGGAAAACACAGGGAAATAGTCAGTGTGAGGGAAACAGTGAGAGACAAAGGTCACAGGGAGCTGGGGGATAGGGTCAAGGGGAGCTGGGGGGAATGGGAGGAGCTGGGGGTGAGGACCAGAGAGACTTGGGCGTGAGCACTGGAGAGAGCTTGGGGAAGGGAGGTGAGGATTTATTTTGTCCTGAGCCAAGATATCCAGGCAGATCATGGATCAAGGTAAGCATGGATGTACTGAACGATGGCTGTAAAATATGATTGAGGGGCATATACGTTACCCTGCACAGGGCGTGCGCTAGGCGAGGTCAATATGAACAAAATCAGCATTACCTGAGGTTAGAGAGTCCATTCATCAGGCTAATAACAGCTAGGAAGAAGCTGTTCCTGAACTTGCTGCTCTGTGTGTTCAAGCGTCTGTATCTTTTATCCTGATGGAAGAGGTTGTGGGAAATATTTACAGACATATAATGGGTCTTTGGTAATGTTAGAACAAAGAACATTCCAGTACGGTAACAAGCCATTCAGCGGTCCAAGCCTGAGCAGATCCAAATCCTCTATCTCAACCTGTCTTCTATTTTCTGAAGGTCTGTATCCCTATGCTCCCGGCCCATTCATGTATATTTCCCAAAACATCTTAAATGGAGCACCACTGGTCACAGTTACCCATTTTGAGAAACTCCCTTCCCCTACTACGCTCTGTCTCCTGTTGCCAAGCCAGTTCTTTATCCATGTAGCTAGCACACCCTGGACACCATGCGACTTCACTTTCCCCATAACCCGACAATGGGAAATCTTAGCAAATGTCTTCCTGAAGTCCATGTACATGATATCTACAGCCCCTCCCTCATCAATTAACTTTGTCACTTCCTCAAATAATTCTATTAAGTTGGTAAGACAAGACCTTCACCACAATAAACCATGTTGCCTCTCACTGGTAAGACCATTTTCATCCAAATGAGAATAGATCCTCTCCCACAGTATCTTCTCTCGCAGCTTCCCTACCCCAGACGTCAGGCTCACCGGTCTATAATTAACTGGATTATTCATGCTACCCTTCTTAAACAAGGGGATTAGAAACTTTCCAGTCCTCCGGGACCTCAGTTGTGTTCAAGGACGTTACAAAGATATCTGTTAAGGCCCAAGTTATTTCCTCTCTCCTTTCCCTCAGTAATCTTGGATAGATGTTGGCAGCCTTTCTGCGGCAACAAACCATGTAAATAGAGTCAATGGTTGGGAGATTGGAGTCCAAAATCTGATCGAAGATTTGTAGCTCGGGTATCCGTTGTTGTGGTTCTGCTCGCCGAGCTGGAAGTTTTTACTGCAAACGTTTCGTTCCCTGGCTAGGGAACATCATCAGTGCTGTTGGAGCCTCGTGTGAAGCGCTGCTTTGATGTTTCTTCCGGTATTTATATTGGTTTGTTCTTGCCGCTTCCGGGGTCAGTTTCAGCTGCAGTGATTTGTATGTGGTGTCCAGGTCGATGTGTCTGTTGATGGATGTTCTTGCCGTTTCCAGGTGTCAGTTTCAGCTGTAGTGGTTTGTATATGGTGTCCAGGTCAATGTGTCTGTTGATGGAGTTTGGGGATGAATGCCATGCTTCTAGGAATTCTCTGGCTGTTCTCTGTCTGGCTTGTCCTATGATAGTGGTGTTTTCCCAGTCAAATTCATGTTGCTGGTTGTCTGAGTGTATGGCTACTAGAGATAGCTGGTCGTGTCGTTTTGTGGCTAGCTGATGTTCATGGATGCGGATTGTTAGCTGTCTTCCTGTTTGTCCTATATAGTGTTTTGTGCAGTCCTTGCATTGTATTTTGTAAACTACGTTAATTTGGCTCATGCTGGGTATTGGGTCCTTTGTTCTAGTGAGTTGTTGTCTGAGCGTGGATGTTGGCTTGTGTGCTGTTATGAGTCCTAAGGGTCGCAGTAGTCTGGCTGTCAGTTCTGAGACGATCCTGACGTATGGGAGAGTGGCTAGTACTTTTGGTTGTGGCACGTCCTCGTTCTATCTCTTAGGCATCTGGTGATAAAGTTGTGTGGGTATCCGTTTTTGGCGAATACCTTGTATAGATGTTCCTATTAGATTAGATTAGACTTACAGTGTGGAAACAGGCCCTTCGGCCCAACAAGTCCACACCGACCCGCCGAAGCGCAACCCACCCATACCCCTACATTTACCCCTTACCTAACACTACGGGCAATTTAGCTTGGCCAATTCACCTGACCCGCACATCTTTGTGACTGTGGGAGGAAACCGGAGCACCCGGAGGAAACCCACGCAGACACGGGGAGAACGTGCAAACTCCACACAGTCAGTCGCCTGAGTCGGGAATTGAACCCGGGTCTACAGGCGCTGTGAGGCAGCAGTGCTAACCACTGTGCCACCGTGCCGCCCTTAATCTCTTCCTCTTCCACTTTTCGCAGTTCTGGTGTACTGCAGTGTGTTGTGGCCCTTTTGAATAGTGTCCTGATGCAGCTTCGTTTCTGTTCAAAAGGGCCACAACACACTGCAGTCCACCAGAACTGCGAAAAGGGGAAGAGGAACATCTATACAAGGTATTCGCCAAAAACGGGTACCCACGCAACTTTATCACCAGATGCCTAAGAGATAGACCGAGGAACGAGGACATGCCACAACCAAAAGGACTAGCCACTCTACCATTCGTCAGGAGCGTCTCAGAACTGACAGCCAGACTACTGCGACCCTTAGGACTCATAACAGCACACAAGCCAACATCCACGCTCAGACAACAACTCACTAGAACAAAGGACCCAATACCCAGCATGAGCCAAATTAACGTAGTTTACAAAATACCATGCAAGGACTGCACAAAACACTATATAGGACAAACAGGAAGACAGCTAACAATCCGCATCCATGAACATCAGCTAGCCACAAAACGACACGACCAGCTATCTCTAGTAGCCATACACTCAGACAACCAGCAACATGAATTTGACTGGGAAAACACCACTATCATAGGACAAGCCAGACAGAGAACAGCCAGAGAATTCCTAGAAGCATGGCATTCATCCCCAAACTCCATCAACAGACACATTGACCTGGACACCATATACAAACCACTACAGCTGAAACTGACACCTGGAAACGGCAAGAACATCCATCAACAGACACATCGACCTGGACCCCACATACAAATCACTGCAGCTGAAACTGACACCCGGAAGCGGCAAGAACAAACCAATATAAATACCGGAAGAAACATCAAAGCAGCGCTTCACACGAGGCTCCAACAGCACTGATGATGTTCCCTCGCCAGGGAACGAAACGTTTGCAGTAAAAACTTCCAGCTCGGCGAGCAGAACCACAACAACAGATTGGAGTCCGTCATCGTCTGGGCTGTGAACACAACCTTCTGTAGTTTCTGATGGTCCTGGGCAGAGTGTTGCCGTACCAGGCAATTATGCACCCGGACAGTACATTCACAATAGTGCATCTGTAGAAGTAGTGCATGCTAAATATCCTGAGCCAAGTTAGGAAGGAGAGAAGTTTTTGAACCATCTTGACTGTCACACCTATGTGAGAAATCCAGGGTAGGCTGCCAGTTACCGTCACTCCGAGGGACTTGACGCTCTGCACTGTCTCGACCGTTGATGTAGATAGGGGCTTGTTCCCTTCCTTTCGTTCGAAAGTCAATGATCAGTTCTTTACTTTTGCTGAATTTGAGAGGGAGGTGATTATCATTCCACCATGCCACCAAACCCACTATCTCCTTTCTGTGTTCAGACGCATCGGTGTTTGATATCCTTCCTGCTTTGGTGATGTCATCAGCGAACTTACTGTTGGCATTGCTTGGAATTTGGCAACACAGCCACATGTGTACTGGAGTACAGTAGGGGCTGAGGACACAGCCTTGTGTGTACAGGGAGTACAGTAGGGGACTAAGGGACACAGCCGTGTGTGTACTGAAGTACAGTAGGAGACTGAGGGACACAGCCATGTGTGTACCGGAGTACAGTAGCTGGCTGAGGGACGAAGCAGGGTGTATACAGGGAGTACAGTAGGGGACTGAGGGACACAGCCGTGTGTGTACCGGAGTACAGTAGGGGGCTGAGAACACAGCCGTTTGTGTAACGCAGTACAGTAGGGGACTAAGGACATAGCCACGTGTGAACTGGAGTACAGTAGGGGGCTGAGAACACAGCTGTGTGTGTAATGGAGTACAATAGGGCTGAGCGACACAGCCATGTGTGTACCAGATTACAGTAGGTAAGTGAGGACATAGACGTGTGTGTAACGGAGTACAGTAGGAGGATGAGGGACACAGCCGGGTGTGTACAGGGAGTTCAATAGGGGACTGAGGGAAACAGCCATGTGTGAACCGGAGTACAGTAGGGGACTGAGGGACACAGCCGTGTGTGTACAGGGATTACAGTAGGGGGCTGAGGACACAGCCATGTGTGTACAGGGAGTACAGTAGGGGGCTGAGGGACACAGTCGGGTGTGTACAGGGAGTACAGTAGGGGACAGAGGGACACTGCCGTGTGTGTACAGAGAGTACAGTAGGGGACTGAGGGACACAGCCGGGTGTGTACAGAGAGTACAGTAGGGGGCTGAGTACACAGCTGTGTGTGTACAGGGAGTACAGTAGGGGACTGAGGACACAGCCACGTGTGTACCGGAGTACAGTAGAGGGCTGAGAACACAGCCGTGTGTGTACCGGAGTACAATAGGGCTGAGGGACACAGCCGTGTGTGTACAGGGAGTCCAGTACGGGGCTGAGGACACAGCCGTGTGTGTACAGGGAGTACAGTGGGGGGCTGAGGGACACAGTCGGGTGTGTACAGGGAGTACAGTAGGGGGCTGAGGGACACAGCCGTGTGTGTACAGGGAGTACAGTAGGGGGCTGAGCGACACAGCCGTGTGTATACAGGGAGTACAGTAGCGAGCTGAGGGACACAACTGTGTATGCACAGGGAGTACAGTTGGGGGCTGAGGTCACATCTCTTGTTGCACAGAGAGTACAGTCGGGGGTGAGAAACACAGCCTTGTGTGCACAGGGAATACAGTAGCTGGCTGAGGGTACAGCAGTCGGTATACAGGGAGTACAGTAGTGGGCTGAAGACACAGCAGTCGGTATACAGGGAGTACAGTAGGGGGCTGAGCGGCACAGCCGTGTGTGTACAGGGAGCACAGTAGGGGGCTGAGGACACAGCCCTGAGTGTACAGGGAGTAGAGTAAGGGGCTGAGGACGCAACCCTGTGTGTACAGAGAGTACAGTAGCGAGCTGAGGGACACAGACGTGTTATGATGTTAGGATTTGGAGATGCCGATGTTGTTTTGGAGTGTACAAAGTTAAAAATCACACAACACCAGGTTATAGTCCAACGGGTTTAATTGGAAGCACAATGATGAAGGTTGATGTTGGTCTTCTTGAAGAGGGTTGAGACTTCAGCTTGTGGGAGGGAAAGGCTGAAGTTATAGGTGAATACCTCTGTCAGTTGGTCCTCACAGGATCTGAGTGCTCAGCCGGGAACACTATCCAGGTCCTTCACTTTCCTTGATTTGACCTGCAGGAAGACTGTTCATGCCTTCCGCGATGACAGCGGGCGCAGGTACATCCGAGGCTGTCGGGGCAGGTTTCAGACTGGCAGTCACACAAGTATTCATCATAGACATCCCTTCATCGACCTCCCTCCATCGTCATCAATTCACAGTGACATGGTTGGTGTGAGCAACACTCAGTTAGTGTTGAGACGGAGTGACATCAATAGACTGGGATTGTTCGCCATAATGAAGTAAACTCACAACAAAAGGAGGTAGGGTGTGCTTCAACTGAGAGTCAGTGGTGCAGGGAGTGAAGACTTTGCAGGTGTAATTCAAGTCAAGCCACTGCTCCAACCTGAATGGAGTCAAGCACCTTGACTGTTGTGCCTTACAGATGGTGGACGGTTCTTAGGGAGCCAGGAAATGTATTATATATGAACAAACTGAACAAAGGACTTGAGGGCAGTTTTGCTAAGTTTGCAGATGCTATTGAGGAAGTGGGGAAGCTGCAGAAAGGCTGGAACAGTTTAGGACTGTGGGAAAACACGTGGCTGATGGAGCACAATATGGGAACGTGTGAGAATATGCACTTTGGTAGGCGTAAGAGGGGAGACACTATATTCTAATAGGATCCATTAAATCTGAAGCCCAAAAGGATTTTGAAGCACTCGTCCTCTCTTGTGGTTAACGTGCATGTTCAGTTGGCATTTAGGAAAGCAAAAGCAATGTTCGCATTCATTTCAAGAGAGCAAGAATGCAAGACGTGAGACATACTGCTGACAATGTAATGGGCTATGGACAGACAGCATTTGACCAATTGTGAGCTGTTTTAGACACTATCTCTGGAGAAAGATCTGCTGGTATTGGAGATGATCGATCCTGGGGATGATAGCTTGTCATATGAGCGGCAGTGTGTGCACTCGATGGAATTTAGAAGAATTGTGGGGGGTGGGGGCTTGGGGGTTTCTGTTTCAAACTAATGGATTACTGAAAAAAATGATGCAGTCAGTATGTAGAAGATATTTCCACTTTTCATAGAGATAATGACAAAAAGGCACAGTATCAGAATGAAGGAATGGCTGAATGGCCTAAGTCTATTGCTATATCTCATGCCGTTTAGGACACCGGGTCTATTATTCAGTATAGACTTGGAAATCTCTAACCTGCTCTTGTAACCCTTGTATTTGTATATTGATTTGACTTCACGTTCTGGTCAATGGTAACCCCTGTGATATGGACGGTGGGAGGATTGAGTGTCAGCCAGTATTCCATTAATATTTTGAATATGAGCTGCTATCAGTGAGTCTCATCTGGCGGGAGTACATTCTCTCTCCGATAATTGCCATTTTCTGTCAGGCATTTTCGAAGGATTGATCCAACAATACGCCAGTATTGTTGATTTAAACAGAACAGATGCAATTTATCTCAGCATTCAGCAACAATATGTCATCGAATACTGAACACCCTTTAATAACAGAAAAGTCTAAAATGTTCAATATTAGAAACACCGCTTTCCTGTTCGTGTTCAAATCAGATAACCTGTCCCATTGAGATGCTCAACTTGGAACTATTTTTTAAAAAAAGATTTTTTTGGATGTGGGCACTGCTGGATGTGCCCAGCATTTCTTGCCCGTCCCCAGTTGCCCTTGAGAAGGTGGTGCTGAGCTGCCTTCTCCAACTGCTGCAACCTACCTGCTGTGCGGTGACCCACTAGTGACTAAAGAGGGAATTCCAGGGTTTTCACGCAGCAACAGTGAAGGAACGGCAATGCATATCCAAATCAGGATGTTGACTCATTTGGAGGGGAATTGGAAGATGGTGCTGTTCGCAAAAGTCTACTGCCCTTGTCATTTCAAATGGAGTTGTTTAATCGTCCGCCACCATTTACGATCAGTTTAACAGGACTGTAGAGCTTAATTCTGATGCATTAGAAGGAGCTGTCTGAGGATCTTTGGGTATTTCTCCATTGTGTCTTGTAGGTAGTGCACACTGCTGCTCCTGAGTGACCATGGTGAAGGGAGTGAATGCTTGTGGATGTGGTGCAAATCAAATGTGCTGTTTTGTCCTGGATTGTGTCAAGCTTCTTTAGTGTTGTTGGGGCTGCACTCATTCAGACAAGTGAAGATATTCCATCTCATTCCTGACTTGTGCCTTGTAGATAATGGTTAGGCTATGGGTAGTCAGGAGGTGAGTTTCTCGTGCAGTATTCCTAGCCTCTGATCTGCTGTTATATTCATGTGGCGAGTCCAGTTGAGTTTCTGGTCAATGAAACCCCCCAGAATATTGATAGTGGGGAGATTAGTGATGATAATGGTGCTGAATACAAAGTGGTTCTATTGTTTCTCAATGATGACAGTCATTGTCTGAACTTACGTGGCGCAAATGTTACTTGCTCAGATATTTTTGCTTTGGGCATGGCCTGCTTCCGTATCTGAGCATTTGTGAATGGTGCTGAACATTGTGCAGTCATCATCGAATATCCCCACTTCTCACCTTATGATGGAAGGAAGGTCATTGTTGAAGCAGCTGAAGATATTTGGACCTAGGACATTATCCTAAGGGACTACTGCGGAGATTTTCTGAAGCTGAGATGACTGACCTCCAACAACAATGATCATCTTCCTATCTGTCAGGTATGAAACCGAAAACAGAGTGTTGGCCCGCGGTACCATTTTTGCTTGGGGTCCTTGATGTCACAATTGGCAGAATGCAGCCTTGATGTCAAGGGCTGGAATTCAGTTCCTTTTTCTATGTTTGAACCAAGTCTGTGACGAGTTCAGGAGCTGAATGATCCTGGCAAAACCCAAACTGGGCGTCACTGAACAGGGTAGTTTTGAGCAGATGCTGCTTGATAGCACTGTTGATGACACCTTCCATGATTTTACTGATGATGGAGAGTATACTGATAAGGCGGTATTAGGATGGGTAGAATTTGTCCTGCGTTTTATGTAGAGAACACACTTGAGCCGTTTTTCCCCATTGTCGGTTTGTAAACATACAGGAACGGCTTGGCTAGGGGAGCGTGATGTTCTGGAGCACAAGTCTTCAGGACTATTGCTGGCATGTTATCAGGGCCTATAGCCGTTGCAGTATCCAGTGCCTTCAACTGTTTCTTGATATCAGTTAATCGAATTTGCTGAAGGCTGCTATCTGTAACGATGGGGACCACCGGAGGAGGCCAAAGTGGATCACCCACTCAAAACTTCTGACTGAAGATTGCAACGAAAGCTTCAGCCTTATATTTTGCACTGATGTGCTGGGTTCTTCCATCATTGAGGTTGGGGATATTTGTGGAGAGCTGAAAATGTGTTGCTGGTTAAAGCACAGCAGGTCAGGCAGCATCCAAGGAACAGGAAATTCGACGTTTCGGGCCAGAGCCCTTCATCAGGAATTCCTGATGAAGGGCTCTGGCCCGAAATGTCGAATTTCCTGTTCATTGGATGCTGCCTGACCTGGTGTGCTTTAACCAGCAACACATTTTCAGCTCTGATCTCCAGCATCTGCAGACCTCACTTTTTACTCAAAGATATTTGTAGAGACTCCTGCTCCGGTGAGTTGTTTAATCGTCCGTCACCATTCATGATCAGATTAGCAGGACTGCAGAGCTTAAATCTGATGCATTGGTTCTGTGATCGCTAAGCACTGTCTGTCCCTTGCTGTTTATGCTATATGGCACGCAGGTATTTCTGCTTGGAAGCTTCAGCAGATGAACATTTTGTCTTTATATGTTCCTGGTTCTGCTCCTGGAATGCCCTCCTGCATTCTCCATTGAACCAGGGTTAATTCTCTGGATTGATGGTAATGGTTGAGTGGGGGACATGCTGGGCCGTGATGTTACAGATTATGCTGGAGTACAGTTCTGCTGCTATTAATGGTCCACGGTGTCTTGTGGACGGACAGTCTTGAGTTGCTAGGTCTGCTAAAAGTTGTGCCATTTAGCACGGTGATAGTGCCACACAACACAATAGAGCTTATGGAGATAATAGACTTCGTCTCCACAAGGACGGTGTGGTGGTCACTTTTACCGATACTGTCATGGACATATACATCTGCAGTTGGTAGATGATTAAGGATGAGGTCAGGTATGTTTTTTTACCCTCTCGTTCATTCCCTCACCACCTTCTGCTGACCCAATCTAGTAGCTATGTCCTGAGGAGCCGACCAGCATGATCAGTCGTACTGTTGTCAAAACAGTAGGTGGCACAGTGGCTAGCACTGCTGTCTCACAGCGCCTGAGACCACGGGTTCAATTCCCGACTCAGGCGACTGACTGTGTTGAGTTTGCACGTTCTCCCTGTGTTTGCGTGGGTTTCCTCCCACAGTCCAAAGATGTGCGGGTCAGATGAATTGTCCATGCTAAATTGCCCGTAGTATTAGGTAATGGACAAATGTAGGGGTATGGGTGGGTTGCGCTTCGGCCGGTCAGTGTGGACTTGTTGGGCCGAAGGGCCTGTTTCCACACTGCATCTAATCTAAAAAAAACACTCTTGACAGTCGACTTTGAAATCCCCCAGCCAGAATTCATTTTGTGCCCTTGCCACTGTCAGTGCTTTCTCTAAGTGTTGTTTAACATGGAGAGGACTGATTCAGCTGAGGAACGACATTACGTGGTAATCAGTAAGAGACACTTTTGTCCATGTTTAATTTCTATTATTTCTGTAATGTATGATTCAGTGAGTAAACCTATGTCGGGCTGTTTCTGGACTAGTCTGTAAGGCAGTTGTTCCAATGTTGGCACCAGACATCGGGTGTTAGTAAGGAAGACTGCAGGTTCTAAAGTGATGTTTCTAATGTTGACTTTTCCGGTGCCCATTTCCATGCCAGTTGGTCCATCCGGTTTCATTTGTTTGAAACTTTGTAGGTATTGGTGCAACTGAATGACTCATTAGACAATTTCGGAGGGCGATTGGGAGTCAATGACATTGCTTTGGGTCTGGAGTTGAATGTCAGCCAGACCAAGTGAGGATGAAAGATTCCTTCTTTGCAGGATATTAGGGAACAGGTGGACTTTTCTGACAATCGGCAATGATTTCATTCTCAGCAGTAGATTCTTAATTCCAGGGATATTTTTACATTATTGGATTGAATTTCCACCATCTGCAGTGCGGGATTCAACCTGGATCCACAGAGCAGGAGCTGATTTTTCTGGATTGATAATCTATTGGTAATACCATGAGACATATTGGAGCCACATATTGTACCCCGCTGCCATTTCTTGTGTTACCCTGCTTTTCATTCATTTCTTATGTTTTTCTGGAATCTCATCCTTCATTAAATCCTGATTGAAATATACAGTCATGAACGCCTTCTAGTCTACTCGAATTTCATTCAGTCTGTTTTGTTTGAACAGACATTTCAAGGCAGCTGTACACGAGAGAAGAGCAGGAAAATATAATGAGTGATTGTGCACTGTCTCTGTCATCGGACCAGCATGTCTGTCCAGGAAGTACTTATTGTGGGTCACAAAACCTCAATTATTATGGCATGGATGGAAGCCATTCAGCCCATTGTGGAGTCACAAGCTCTCGAACTGCACAATTGGAGTTATAGAGAGTGTGTGAAGAGAGATTTTGTGAGAGAGAAGTAAACAGAGAGAGAGAGAGAGCAAGTGAAGGGAGATAAACTGAGAGCGGAGAAAAAGTGGAGCGACTGACTGAGTGTGAGAGGAAGAGGTGTTAGATGAGGGTGAAATTAGATAGATCAGAAAACTGCATTACGGTAGATAAATATGGACAGACAGAAGTTAGAAGCTTTATTTAGAAATTCCTCTGGTCGGCATGCCCTTTGTCTGGGCGCCATACACTGTGAGCACTATGCTGATACTGGCTGTCATCCCAGATTATTTACTTTGAACAATATTACACAGCTGGGTTACTGCCAGCTAAACAGAACCCATGAGGCCAATAGGTTGGTTCCATGGAGAAAGCAGAGCTTTCAATTAGTCTGTGCCAAGAGCAGCAGGAAATGATAACCACCACCCTGCCTCCATGAACTCCACCCCCCACCCCTACCCCCTCTCCCCACCCACACACACCGGTACTGTATGAGAGACTAGGCCAAAGAATCTCAGTAAGGGGACTAACTGACAGAAGTGAAATCACGATCTTAGCTGTGGGTCAAATAATGATTGA
This sequence comes from Hemiscyllium ocellatum, assembly GCF_020745735.1. Classification (NCBI taxonomy): domain Eukaryota; kingdom Metazoa; phylum Chordata; class Chondrichthyes; order Orectolobiformes; family Hemiscylliidae; genus Hemiscyllium; species Hemiscyllium ocellatum. The sequence goes on along the minus strand of NW_026869111.1, from coordinate 123,477 downwards.
TAAAGTTTGCACACCACTTTCCTAGTGATGTAATTCACATATTCACATTTCAATTTATATAGCTCAATATCAAGAGTGTATTTTAACATCCTTATCTCTTTGTACTTTGCATATATTAGTGGGTGCACAAAATCATTTTGTTCCTATATTTTATATTGCATAAACGCATTTCATTAATATTATCTCTGCTAATTCCTCATTGTAGATGTATTCTTGAATCTGTTCTTCATATGAGTTATAAAGAGTAACATTGCAATTCTGGTAACTGGGGAACATCACTGTCCCTCCACCCAGTCTAATCAGCCATGTCCCCCAGTCCTCTCCATCTTCTGTCTTTTCACCAATATTATAATCACAATGTAATCGAAGTCCATGAAGTGACACTTCATGACAGTTCATTAACATCGATAACATCAGCAGCATGACCCACACCTGCCCTCTCTGATCCTGGAATAACAATCTGAACTGTGTTTTTCATGTGCAATTCTCTGTTAACGTATCCATGCCGTTTGTTTGTTGTAACCCACGTTTCTTTTGGCACATTTTGCTCTCAGATCATGGATGATAGATGTTTTCTCACTGTTTTACTGATTTTGCAATGACTGATCAGTAGTTATGGGATTTATTTCTGTACATATGAACAGAGAAGCATGTTTATGTTTCATTAAATTTCTGGCATTACCTCCATATCCAAGGCTGACTGAATGATTACACACAAACAATCTGTCATCTTCAACATTTTTTCCTTCAGTCATACCCATATCACACCCAGAATGCATAAATGTTCAACGTTACTTTGAATTTTAATAAAGTAGCATTGAATTCAAAAGGGGTTAACTGGAGCTATTTCTTCAGTGATTGTAATGATGTCAGTCTCCGTGGATCGTATGCGTCCTTAGAGAGTTCCTCTCTTCTATCAATAAGGGCATGCTTTCAGTGTTGTATCCCATAGTGAGCGGAAGCATGGCTAACAGCAGTAACAGGGATTAGCAGCTTCAGAGAGAAGGGCAGGAGAGATGGAAATCTGGGAACATTAGACTGGAATGTCCCAACAATGGATAGGAGTTTATCCTATGGTCTGTACTGGCTTTCCCAGCCTTGGATATCATTAGCATCGCGGATTGAAGCTGTACTGATGGTTATTCAAGCTGGTTACTATCCTATCCTTGCTACAGTTGGTGTTCCTGGTAAGTCACTCTGTCTGTTTAGTGAAATGGTCTGAACTGAATCGATGCTCATTATATGCAGATTTTGGAAAGGTGCAAGCCAACGTTTTCAGCTCCAATCAAAGATTCCATTCTTTAGAAATTATAACTAGCAAACTCTTATTTACAAATTACTCCCCAATACGCGAGGGTAAAACACACTGTTCTCAACTTCTTTGATTCATTTTCTCCTGCAAAGTGTACATCTCCATACCCTCCCCACATACCAATCCTATCCAGTACCACCATTAAGACGTCCCAGTCTCCTCCTCAGCCTCAGTTCAATTCCTGAATAAACCATCGTTTGTTCCTTTGTTAATTCCAGCCACATCTGTTTCAAGTCCCATTCTAACCACGTGTCCATTGGAAAATAATTGCACTTGAGATGTTTAACTTGTTCTCTGCACAAAATCTGAAAGATGGGCAGACAGTCTACGGTGGGTCACTTCATTGGCTTGTATTCTATAACCACAGAATAATAATCTCTTGATATCGGCTTACCTGCTCTCCATTAGAGAAGGCAGTGGGTCATCTTTCTGTGGTCAAGTCTCTGTTTAACTGCAAACCCATGGCAATGTGTTTTATTATTTATTGTCCTGTGGAACACCTGACACAGTCACTCAGTTCAGGATCGGCATAACATCCTGGCCTGACCATTGCTGCACACATGCCATGACGGCAGAACAAAAGGAAAGGTAGCTCCCTTCCTCTGCCTGCATCCCATATTCCAACGGCTCATTTCTATTTAGTTAGGTAGACATTCACTGTTTTAGATGTATTCTTTGTGTTTGGGTCTCTGCCAAGAGTGATGTCCATCTCCATGGGCACCTCTGGTGCTGGCTTTATTAATACTGACCTACAGATGTGAAGCAGTTTTTAAATTCTACATCAGTGGCAGTGCACTGGAAATGAATGGTTTCCTGTCTTACACGAAAGAAATGGAGCCAGCTAAGTGAGGGAAAGGAATTATTGTGATCAAACCTGAGAGTATTGTTGAGGCAGTATTTGGGGTATTGTGGACAGATTTTCTTTCCATTATAAGGAATGATCTCCTTACTACTCAGAGTGAATAAGAGTTCCACCAGATTAATCCCTGGGATGATGGCACCATGAGGAGTGAGTGAAGGTTGATCTCCAGCGCTGTGAGAGAATAAGAGGTGATTGCATTGAACCCTGAGAGGGAAGGACAATCACTCCTTATATTCTAAACAGACAATGAGAAGGTGATTAATTCCATGACTGCTATTTCACTCAGGATGCATGATTCAGGATAGTTTAAGTGCCTGGGCGGATGTTACCCCAATCCACCCCAACCCCTACTCCCCATTGAGAGAGACGGAGAGGTCCAAGTTTTGAATAGACTCTCCGCACATTAGTACAGTGCAGTTGGTGTGTGATCCTGCACTGAATGTCATTTTATCCACCACCCCGACAGTAGCCACAATACCTTCATTCTAAAACAGTTAACTATTCCCAACAGCTTCTGACCTTCATGAAGAACATGAATCTATCTTCTCAGAGATGCAAGGTACTTCCTTAAGGTTTAGAACAGAAGTTTAAGACATTGGAGCATAAATTAGGACAGTTAACCCATCGGATCTGCTCCGTCTTTCAATCATTGCCGATAGGTTTCTCAAACCCATTCTCCGTCCTTCTCTCCATAACCCTTTATCCCCTGGATAATCAAAGACTATCTATCTCCATGTCAAATATACTCAATGACCTGCCCCCACAGCCTTCCATGGCAATAAATTTCAACGATTCACCATTCTATGGTCAGTTCTTATATTTAATGCTCCCAATCATAATTGAAACTGCCCTCCTAACTGCTGCCTCAACCTGCAAGCTGACCTTGAGAGAACCCTGCACTAGAACTGCCAAGTCCCTTTGCACTTCAGATTTCTGAATTCCGTCACCATTTAGAAAATAGATCATGCCTCTATTATTCGTGTCAAAGTGCATGACCTCACACTTTCCAACGTTGGAATGCATCTGACTATCTCTTTACCTGTCCAAATCCTTGTTCATCCTCTCCGCTTCCTCAATACGATCTGTCCAACTGCCTATCTTTGTATCGTTTGCAAACTTAGCCAATGTGCCCTGAATTCCCTCATCTGGATTGTTAATGTAACAATAAAAAGGTATGATTCCAACACTGAGCATTCTGGATCACCACTTGTCACGGCTGCCATCCTGAAAAATACTATTTTATCCCCACTCTCTGCTTCCTGCCACACAGACAAGCTTCTATCCATGCCACTGCCTTGCCTCTAACAGCACGGACCCTTATCATACTCAGTAATCACCTGTGTGACACCTTGTCAAAGGCCTTCTTGAATTCCAGGTGGATAACATCCACTGGCTGTGCTTGGTCGAGCTGCTCATTTCCTCTTCAGAGACTTCCAATGGTTTTGTCAGGCATTAACTTCCCTTGATGAAATCATGCTGAATTTGCCCTAATTCACCAAACATTTTCAAGTATTCAGAAATCTCATCCTTCACAATGGATTCCAAGATCTTACCCACGACAGAGGTTAAACTATTCATGGTGGGGTTTTTTTTTTGTCTTTTTTCCTTACTCACTTGTTAAAAAGGGGTGTCACGCCAATGGGTTTCATGTGCTCTGGGATCGTTCCTTACTCTAGTAGTTCCTGAAAGATCACTAAAATTGGCTCCACTCGCTCTTCAGCTATCTCCCTTATAATACTGGATGTAGTCCATCTGGTCAAGGTTATTTACCCACCTTCAGGCCATTACATTCTTTACTAGAATGTTCTCCATGGTGGTGGTGGGAGGGGGGGGGGGGTGGGGGCGGCATCGTACTCAGCTCTGGGCCCTCAATCTCTTGAATGTTTAAGGTATTACGCGTGCCTTCCACCATGAAAGATGATGCAAAGTAATTATTCAGTTCCTTGGGCATTTTATCGTTCCCTACTGCTATCTCTCCAGTATCATTTTCCAGCAGTCCAATGTTCACTTTTGACGCTCGTTTGTACTTTATATATCGAAAGAAACTGTTACAGTCTTCTTTTACATTACTGGCTAGCTTACCCCCATATTTAATAATCTCCCTCCTTATTTGATTTTGTTTGCCCTCTGTTTTGTCTTTGTAAGCTTTCCAATCCTCAGGTTTCCCACTGCACTTTGACACATTATATCAGTTCTCTTTTGCTTTTCTGCTATACCTGACTTCCCCAGTTAGCTATGGTTGTCCCATCCTCCCAATACAAGCTTCTTTTTCCTCAGGATAAATCCCTGCTGTATCCTGAATTACTCCAAAAAACTCCTGCCATTACTGTTGCACTGTCTTTCCTGCTGGACCCGTCTCCCAGTCAATTCTACCCAGCTCCTCACTCAAGTCTCTGTAATTGTCTTTATTCAGCTGTAATACCGTTACTTTTAATTCTAACTTCTCCATCTGAAAGTGCAGAGTAAATTCAATCATATTATGTTCACTGTCACCTTAAGCTCCCCTCACCTAGACTGCCTGCACAATCTGCTCCAAAAAGCCATCTCATGCACCTCCCACACATTCATTTTCCTGCCAACCACTACCAATCTGAATTCCCACTCCACCTGTATAACAACATCCCACATGATCACTGTAGCGTTGCCTTTCCTACAGATCTTTCTAGCTCCTGGTGTATCTTACACCACAGCTCCCTGTATATGACTCCAACTGCATTATTTCACATTTTTGATATCCCAATTCTACAGAAACAGATTCTACACCATCTGATCTTATTTAATTTCGTATTATTGATTATTGATTCAATTCCATTATTAATACAGACAACTGTGTCTCTCTGCCTACCTGCCTCTCTTTTCCACAGGATGAATATCCTTGAATATTCTGCTCCCAATCCTGATCCTCTTGCACCGATGTCACTGTAATGCCCATTATGTCGGACCTGCCAATTTATGGATGAGTCACAAGCTCATTTACGTCATTCCTTATACTGTATGCACAATTCAGTATTGTATTACCTGGCACTCTTCTCATTGTCATTTGTTTGTCCAGCTGTTGGTACCTACATGGACCCTGACCACTGGATCATTCCCCTCCCGCTCCAAGTTCTGCAACCCAGATGATATATCCCAAATCCGAGCACCATGTAAGCAACACAACCTTCAGAACTCTTAATCCCGATCACGGAGAACAGTATCTATGCTTTTAACTGTACTATCCCCAATTATCCAGCATTGGGCAGCATGGTGATACAGGCAATGCTGCCTCACAGTGCTTGGGACTCGGGTTCATTTCCAATCTCTGGACCCTGTCTGTGTGGACTTTGTACATTCTTCCCGTGCCTGCATTGGGAGCCTTAATTCTTTTCTCTCTCCACAGTACGTCTCTGTGTTTGCTTCAGATTTTTATCATCTACAGTATTTTTGATTTTGTTCGATTGAGAAATGCAGCAAATGTGACAGGTTTTTGTAAAACCAGCCGTGGTTCGCGGTTTCCTCTGGGTGTTAAGGAATCGTGCCCGGTCACATGTCTGAGTGCAGTGTCCCTGGATGCCCAGTCCATCTCTTAGTTCTCTCAGTAGATCGGCACTACATGCAGCATTTCCTTATGCCACCCCTGGGACTCCCCATACCCCATTGCCTGGCACTCGATACTCCCTTCGCAGGACTGTGCACACAACGACACTGGGAACTTTCTGACCCGCTGGAGATGCTGGGTAAAGACCCTATCATTGAAAGGAACAGAATAACTAGAATCCAACTGAATAGCAAAGCTGAGTAAACAGGCTGAATTACATCCATCTGCTCTGACATTTTCTAACCTTCTGTTTATCCTAGTCCATCTGCAAATAGATGGCCCATATGTATACCTTGTCAAACAGGTTTGGTGGTGGGGATAAATACCAGATCCGGTGGTGATTGGACTGATTCAGTAGTCTCACTTTCCTGACGTCACACTTAAGTTTTTTATTATCAGTTTAAAGAAAAGGCCTTGCTGGAGTTGTGCTGGAAGGATATTTTGGCCATATTAGAATATGTCAGGACGAGTAAGGTTAGGAATCGTAAGGTAGCGCAGTTAAATACATGGTCGGGGAGGCAGCACTTCCGATATGTGGATCTTTGGGATTCCCGAGTCGGGAGGATATACACAAAAAGGAAGGGATGAACCTGAACTGGCAGCAATTTGCGATTGGTGGCTTATTGGGATTCACGGGTCAGTAGGATACACACAAGGACAGGATGCACATGAACTGATAACAATCTCCGATATAGAACATAGAACATAGAAGGATACAGCGCAGTACAGGCCCTTCGGCCCTCGATGTTGTGCCGACCGAATCCTACCTAACCTCTTCTAGCCCAATAACTTCCAAATGCCTATCCAATGCCCGCTTAAATGACCATAAAGAAGGAGAGTTCACCACTGATACGGGCAGGGCATTCCATGAACTCAACCCGCTGTGTGAAGAATCTACCCCTAACATCTGTCCTATACCTACCACCCCTTAATTTAAAGCTATGTCCCCTAGTAACACCTGACTCCATTAGCGGTAAAAGGTTCTTAGTATCTACCCTATCTAAACCCCTAATCATCTTATACACTTCTATCAGATCTCCCCTAAACCTTCTCTTCTCCAATGAGAACAGCCCCAAGTGCCTCAGCCTTTCCTCATAAGATTTTCCTACCATTCAGGCAACATCCTGGTAAACCTCCTCTGCACTCGTTCTAAAGCTTCACATCCTTCCTATAGTATGGCGACCAAAACTGCACACAATACTCCAGATGAGGCCTCACCAGAGTCTTATACAACTGCAACATGACCTCAGGACTCCGGAACTCAATTCCTCTGCCAATAAAGCCCAGTACACCATATGCCTTCCTCACAGCACTATTTACCTGGGTGGCAACTTTCAGAGATCTGTGTACATAGACACCAAGATCCCTCTGCTCATCCACACTACCAAGTAGCCTACCATTAGCCCAGTAATCCATCATCTTGTTATTCCTACCAAAGTGAACGACTTCGCACTTAGCTACATTGAATTCCATTTGCCACATTTCCGCCCAGCTCTGCAACTTATCTATATCCCGCTGTAACCTACCACTTCCTTCCTCACTATCCACAACTCCACCGACTTTTGTGTCATCCGCAAACTTGCTTACCCAGCTTTCAAGTCCTTCCTCTAGATCATTTATAAAGATAACAAAAAACAATGGTCCCAAAACAGATCCTTGTGGTACACCGCTAGTAACTGCGCTCCAAGATGAACATAATCCATCAACTACTACCCTCTGTCTCCTTCCAGCCAGCCAATTCCTAATCCAAACCTCTAATGTATCCTCAATGCCATACCTCCGAAGTTTTAGCATTAGCCTACCATGGGGAACCTTATCGAACGCCTTACTAAAATCCATATACACAACATCTACTGCTTTACCCTCATCCACTTCCTTAGTCACCTTCTCAAAGAACTCAATAAGGTTTGTGAGGCACGACCTGCCCTTCACAAAACCATGCTGGCTATCCCTGATCACGTTATTCCTACCCAGATGTTCATAAATCTTATCCCTTACCATTCTCTCTAAGACTTTGCCCACCACTGAAGTCAGACTCACTGGCCTATAGTTACTAGGGCTATCCCTACTCCCTTTCTTGAACAATGGGACCACATTCGCTATCCTCCAGTCCTCTGGTACTATTCCCGTTGACAATGACGACATAAAAATCCAGGCCAATGGCTCTGCTATCTCCTCCCTAGCTTCCCATAGGATCCTGGGGTAAATGCCATCAGGCCCAGGAGACTTATCTATATTCATCCTTTCCAATATTCCCAAAACCTCTTCCCTGCATATTTCCAGGGCATCCATTCTAATTATTTGTGATTCCATATTCACATCAGCAACAGTGTCCTGTTCCTGAGTGAAAACTGATGAAAAGTACTGATTTAATGTCTCTCCAATCTCCTCCGCCTCCACACACAACTTCCCACTACTATCCTTGACTGGACCGATACCTACCCTAGTCATCCTTTTATTCTTGACATACCTATAGAAAGCCTTTGGGTTTTCCCTAATCCTACCAGCTAAAGACTTTTCATGTCCCCTTCTCGCTTCTCTTAGCTCCCTCTTTAGCTCCTTCCTGGCTACCTTATAACTCTCAATCGCCCCTACTGAACCTTCACGCCTCATCTTTACATATGCCGCCTTCTTCCCTTTCACAAGTGACTCCAATTCCTTACTAAACCACGGCTGCCTCACAAGGCCCTTTACACCATGCCTGACTGGTACATGCCTATCGAGGACACGCAGTAGCTGCTCCTTGAACAATCCCCACATCTCATTAGTGTTCTTCTCTTGAAGCCTGTTTTTCCAATCCACACATCCTAAGTCATGCCTCACTGCATCATAATTTCCCTGCCCACAGCTATAGCTCTTGCCCTGCGGCGCACGATTATCCCTCTCCATCACTAAAGTAAAAGTCACCGAGTTGTGGTCACTGTCCCCCGAAGTGCTCAACTACCTCCAAGTCTAACACCTGGCCTGGTTCATTACCTAGAACCAAATCCAATATAGCCTCCCCTCTTGTTGGCCTGTCGACATATTGTGTCAGGAAACCCTCCTGCACACATTGTACAAACACCGACCCATCTAATGAACTCGAGCTATAGCTCTCCCAGTCAATATCTGGGAAGTTAAAGTCCCCCATAACAACCACCCTGCTACCTTCACTCTTTTCCTGAATCATCCTCGCAATATTATCCTCTACTTCTCTAGGACTATTAGGAGGCCTGTAGAAAACACCTAACAGGGTGACCTCACCTTTCCTATTTCTAACCTCAGCCCAAACTACCTCAGATGGCAAGTCCTCTTCCATCGTCCATTCCACTGCTGTGATACTGTCTTTGACAAGTAATGCCACGCCTCCCCCTTTTTTACCCCCATGTCTGATCCTACTAAAACATTTGAACCCTGGAACGTGCAACAGCCATTCTTGTCCCTGTTCTACCCACGTCTCTGTAATGGCCACAACATCGAAGTCCCCAGGTACCAACCCACGCTGCAAGTTCACCTACCTTATTCCTTATACTTCTGGCATTGAAGTATACACACTTCAATCCACCTTTCTGGTTACAGGCACCTTCCTTAGAGATCGCTGCATTATTCCTAACCTCCCTACACTCAAGGTCCTGTACCCTAAAGCTACAGTCCTGGTTCCCATGCCCCCACGGAGTTAGTTTAAACCCTCCCAAAGAGCACTAGCAAACCTCCCCCCAAGGATACTGGTGCCCCTCAGGTTCAGGTGTAGCCCATCCTTTTTATAGAGGTCCCACCTTCCCCAGAAAGGACCCCAGTTGTCCAGAAACTGGAATCCCTCCCTCCTGCACCATCCCTGTAGCCACACATTTAACTGCTCTCTCTCCCTATTCCTCGACTCTCTATCACGTGGCACGGGTAACAAACCAGAGACTACAACTCTGTTTGTTCTAACTCTGAGCTTCCAACCTAGCTCCCTGAAAGCCTGTCTGACATCCTCACCCTTCTTCCTACCTTTCCCGTTGGTGCCAACGTGGACCACGATCTGGGGCTGCTCCCCCTCCCCCTTAAGGACCCGGAAAACACGATCAGCGACATCACGTACCCTTGCACCTGGGAGGCAACATACCAAACGTGAGTCCCTGTCGCCCCCACAAAACCGTCTGTCTGTACCCCTCACTATCGAGTCCCCAAGAACTATTGCTCTACCTTTCTCCACCCTACCCTTCTGAGCAACGGGGCCAGGCTCCGTGCCAGAGGCCTGAACCTCGTTGCTTGCCCCTGGTAAGTCATCCCCCCCACAAGTATCCAAAACGGTATACTTGTTCTTGAGGGGAATGACCGCAGGGGGTCCCTGCACTGGCTTCCTCCTCCCACTCCCCCTCACTGTCACCCATCTATCTTGAACTTTCGGAGTAACTACTTGCCTAAAGCTCCGATCTATGACCTCCTCTGCCTCCCGAATGATCCGCAGTTCATCCAACTCCAGCTCCAGTTCCCTAACACGGGTTTGGAGGAGCTGGAGATGGGTGCACTTCTTGCAAGTGTACTCAGCAGGGACGCTAATGGCTTCCCTCACCTCATACATGTTGCAAGAGGAACATTGCACTGCCTGCACTGCCATCCCTCTAAAAGTAAGCTTTCCTTAAAAAAAACAACAACAAAAACCAACTAAATCTAAAGAAACAAACAAGGAAAACGCAGCACTTACCCGCTAGTCATAATTGGTCTTATTATTAGGTTAGAGGAGGTGGAAGGGTGGGAGGCACTACTCGTGTAGTGCCTCGGGTGACTCGCCTGCGCGTTTAAATAAGGGGAGAGAAAAAAAAACCTTACCCAGGTAACCTAGCGCGCCTTCCGGGTCTGCTACCGCTTTTTTAAAGGAAAACTTTAAATTTTTAACTATTAAATAAACGACCAAACTTACCCACCAGCCGTCGCGAAGTCTTCCGAGAGACTGAGGCCTAAAACTCGGAGCCCGCGTTTAAATAAGGGGAGAGAAAAAAATGATATGTGGATCATTGGGCCTCCCGGGTTGGTAGGAGATAAACAAGATGGACAGGATGGAGTTGAACTGGCAGCAATCTCCTGGCAGACAGGTTAGCTGTTGTCTTTACGAGGGTTCAAACTAGCATGTGGCGGGAGGAGTGTGTGCAACCACAGCAGTAGGTCCAAAGGTACAGTGACTGAGGGGGAGTTGGAAAATAATCCCAGTACAGCTAAGACCGAAAAAACAAAACAGAGGGTACTGAACACAGTGGCCTGGCAGACTGAAGTGTGCTAATTTTAATATGAGGAATCTGTTTGTTTGAACTGATATTTCAATGTTGCTGCATGTCAAAAAATACGACAAGATAATGGTTAATTGTCCACTGTGTCCTTCACTGGACCAGCTTGTCTCTCCTGGCACCAAAACTTGTTATTGTGGGTCAGAGAACTTCAGAATTAATACAACACAGAAGGAGGCCATTCAGCCCACCATGTGTCCATGAGCTCTCCAACCTGACAACTTGGAAATAGAGGGAATGATCGGAGCTAGACTGAGAGGGAGAGAAATAAACAGAGAGAAAGAGAGTGAAGTGAGATAAATAAAGTGAAGAAAGGGAGCGACAGAGTGAATGAGAGCAATGCGTGTCAGATGAATGTGAAGTTAGATCAGGAGACAGCATGAGGAGAATACACGGAAACGTTTTCTAGAATCTCTCACAGACTGTAAGCCCTTTGTCTGGTGCCATACCCTGTGATCACCATGCTGGTACTGGCTGTCATCCCAGATCATTTATCACCAATAACATCCCAGAGCTGAGTAGCTGACAGCGAAACACAATCCAATAGACCAATAGACTGGTTCCAGGGAGAAGGTAAATTTATTTAAAAATTCTGAGCCAACAGAAGATTGTAGCCCCTCTAGGCACTGCGTGAGAGGCAGGGTGGAATCTCAGTGAAGGGAATCACTGGCAGAGGGGAAATCAGGAACTCAGCTGTGAGTCAAATAACGATTGATAAAGTTTGTACACCACCTCCATGATTTTGTAATTCACATTAAAATTTATATAGCTCCACATAGCAAGTGTATTTTACAATATTGTCTTTTTGTAGTTTTCATATTTTGGTAGATACAGAAAAGCTTTTTTATCCTTGTATTTGTGTTGAATAAACGCATTTTATTACTGAGGAAGAAAGGACCTGCTCCGATGTGACAGTCGTCATCTGAACCGTGCTGGGACCAGAGTCCGAGTGAATCCTAACCAAGGCTGGAGACAGAGCTTTAAACTGATTAGGAGTGTGTGTGTGTGTGTGTGTGTGTGTGTGTGTGTGTGTGTGTGTGTGTGTGTGTGTGTTTGTGTGTGTGTGTGTGTGTGTGTGGTGTGTGTGTGTGTGTGTGTGTACGCGCACACACGCACGCATGTGGTGGGGGGGTGGAGGGGGGTTGCAGTTATAGGGTTTAATTAGAAAAGCCGAATTAAAAGACGAGATAAGAGTACAGAACTCAGGAGAGGCTATTAAAATCTTCAGCACATACACAAATAGGATAAAGCATCTGGAGCTGTTTAACATATCAAACTTCAAGCACACTGCAAGAAGTAATGACAATGAGAAGACGGACGATTAGTGCAGGACTGAAGAGGTTACAATTGAATGCATGCTGTATGATGAATAAGGTATATGAGCTTGTGGCACAGAATTATATCAGCAGGTAGGAAGAGATTGGCATCTGAATATTTAAGGATATTTATCCTATCGAAAAGATATGCCGGTGGGCAGAGGGAGTGGATTTGCATTATTAGTAAGAAATGAGATTAAATCAATTGTAAGAAAGGAAGTAAGGTCAGATGGTGTAGAATCTGCGTGGGTAGAATTGAGGAACTACAAAGGTAAGACAACCACAGTTGAAGTCTTGTACAGGGCTCCAAAGAGTAGTCAGGACCTGGGGCACAAGGTAGACCAGGAGATAGAAAAGATGTGAAGGAACGGCAAAGTACAGTACTCATGGGTGATTTCAGTATGCAGGGGCACTGGTAACATTAAATTTGTAGTGGTTCACAAGAAAAGGAATTTTAGGAATGTTTATGAGATGGCTTTTGGAGCAACTTCTGGTGGAGCCCACTCGGGAACAGATGATACTGGATTTAATGACGCAGGATTCGTAATGGAGATTAGGGGGAAGGTAAACTTCGGAAGCAATGATCAGAACATGATTGAATTTATTCTGCAATTTGAGAGAGAGAGAAGATAGAATCAGAGGTAACAGTATTTCAGCTGAATTAAGGCAACTACAGAGTCATAAGGGAGCAGCTGGGTAGAATTGACTGGGAGAGGGGTCAAGCATGAAAGACAGGGGAACAGCAATGGCAGCAGATACCAAGATTAATTTAGGAGTCACAGCAGGGATTCTTGCCGAGGAATAGAGAAATGGTACAGGGAGGACGAGGCAGCCAGGGCTGACGACGGAAGTCAGGGATTGCATACAAGCAAAAGAGCAAGCATATAATGTGGTGAGGGGCAGTGGGAAAGGAGAGAAATGGAAACTTACAAAGACTAACAGACGGGAAAAAAGGACAGAGAAGATTAGATATGGAGGTAAGCTAACCAGTAATACAAAGGAGACTGTAAGAGGATCTTTAGATATATAAAGTGCAAAAGAGAGGGACAAGTCAATATGGACCATTGGAAAATGATGCTGGAGAGACAGTAGTGGAAAACAAAGAAACGAATGAGAAACTAAGCATTCAATGTTCATGGTGGAAGACACGAGTAATTTCCCAAACATTGAAGAGAGTAAGAGGGCAGAGCTGAATATGGTGGCCATCACTAAGAAGAACATGCTAGAAAACTGAATGGCCTGAATTTGGATAAATCACGTGAACCATTTGGACTACACCCCAGCATTGTAAGGGAGATAGCGGAAGAGGTAGTGCAAGTGAAAGTGGTAATCTTTCAGGAATGACTAATATCAGGAATGGCTGGAAAATTGCTAACGTGACACTCCATTTAATAAGGGAGTTAGGCAGAAGATGGCAAATTACAGACTGATTAGCGTAACCTTGTTTGTGGTTAACATACTGGAATCCATCGTGAAGGAGGGAATTTCTGAATATTTGGAAGTATACAGCAAAATAGTGCATAGTCAGCATTGTTTCATCAATGGGAGCTCATATCCAGCTGGAATACTTTGAGGGAGTAACGAGACGATTTGACCAAAGAGAACCAGGAGATTTTCTCCAACTGTTTCTTTAAAATCCTTTGATAAGGTGCCACGCAGGGGGTTGTTGAGAAAGATTAGGGCCCCTGGTGTTACAGGCAAGGTGCGAGCTTGGATAGATGCATGGCTGTCAGACAGAAAGCAGAGAGTGGGGATAAAGCATTCATTGACAAGTGGTATTCTTCAAGACTCAGTATTGGGGCCACAAAATTCGCTTTGTGCATTAATGGTCTACATGAAGGAATTGAGTGCATTCTGACTATGTTTTCAAACAGTACAAAGATGGAATAGAAGGATATGTAGCATCGAATAGGTGATTCAGCTGCAGGAGGGTGCAATAGCACCCTCTAGCACCCCTCTGATGTTCGCCTTCCAGACCACCAACCTTGGGTTACAACACATCATCCTCGGGCATTTCTTCCATCAACAGTCAGACGACACCACCAGAGATATACTAACCTCCCCACCCCTATCAGAATTCTACAGAGACAATTCCCTTCACCACTCCCTCGTTAGGTTCACGGGCCCTACCTTCCACATCTCAACAAGCCACCTTCCACTCCTGGCATCTTCCCTTGCCAGTGCAAGAGGCATGAAACCTGTGCCAACAACTTCCTCCTCACCTCAATCCAAGACCCAAAAGGATCCTCCCACATCAGGCAGAGAAGATCCTGTGCATCCAAACACCTCATCTCCTCTGTCCATTGCTGCTGGTCTCCTCTACATTGGGAAGACAGGACGTCAACTTGAGAACGGTTCAGGGAACACTCCGTCACACACCCAACAACCCCACTTCCCTGTGGCTGAATACTTCGCCTCTCCCACCACTCCTCCAAGGACATGCAAGTCCTTGGCTTCCTCCACTGCCACATTCTAGCCACCAGACGTCTTCCACATTGGAACCCTTCAACCACACGGTATCCGGCGTAATGTCACCAGCTTCCTCATCTCCTCTCCCTCCACCTTATCCCAGATCTAACCCTCCAACTTAACACCGCCTGTTGAACTGTCCAACCTGTCCATCTTCCTTCCCATCTATCCACTACACCTTCCACTCGCACCACTCACCTCCATTTAGCCATTATTTTCCAAGCTACCTTCGTCCCAGCCCCTCCCATTCATCTCTCAATCTCCTTCCGCCACCCACTTCATTCCTGATAAAAGCTTTATGACTTAAACGTCGAATATCCTGCTCTTCAGAGTGCGCCTGGCTTGCTGTGCTTTTCTAGCAACACACTTTTTGACTCAGATCTCCAGCATCTGTGGTCCTCACTTTCTCCTGCTGAAGGAATTGCATAGGTCAGGGAAGTGAGCAAAGAAGTGGCAGGTGGAGTATAATGTGGGCAAGTGTGAGGTCATGCAGTTTGCCAGGAAAAATAAAAGCATGGACTATTTTCTAAATAGCGATCTAGTTCAGAAGGCGGGGGGGGGGGGATTGGGGGATTGGGGGAGATGTTGGGGTGTGGTGGTTGCTAGTCCAAGGATCTTGAAAGGTAAACCTGCAGGTTGTCAGCAGTTGGGAAGTCAAATAAAATGATTCCATTTATTTCAAGAGGGCTTGAATATAAATGCAGGAATGTACTTCTGACACTCTATAAGATTTTGGTCAGGCTACAGTTGGATTATTGTGCACAGTTTTTGGTCCCATATCTTAGGAAGGATGTACTGGCCCTGGAGCATTTTCTGATAAGATTCACGAGAGTGGTCCCAGGAATGAAAAGCTTAACATATGAAGAACATCTGAGGGCTCTGAGTCTATATTTGATAGAGTTCAGAAGGATGTTAGGAGGTCTAATTGAAACTTGCAGAACATTGAATGACTTGAACAGGGTGGATCTTGGGAAGATATTTCCAATGGAGGAGAGACTAGGACCAAGGGGACAGAGTAAAGAGAAGACTTCTTCAAACACAGCTGAAGACGAACCTCTTCAGCCAGAGAGTGGTGAATCGAGGGAATTCACTGCTACAGAAAGCTGTCGAGGCCAGGTCATTGAGTATATTTAAGAGTAAGACAGGTAGGTTCTTTATTGTAAAGGGGATGAAGGGTTACAGATAGAAAGCTGAAGAATGGTGTTGAGAAGCTTAACAGCCATCATTGAATGGCGGAGCAGGCTCAATGGGCTCATTCCAGATGTATCCTGGAATTTGATCTTCTTATGATTTTTAAAGAGTAACATCCCAATATTGATGACTGGGAAATATCATGTTCCCTCCCTCCAGTCTCTGCAGCCATGTCCCCAATAATATAATCACACTGAAACTGAAAAGCAGTGCATGGTAGTTAATCACAGTTGATTGACATCGACAGCATTAACAACATGCCACTCACCTGCCCTCTCTGATCCTCGACTCACCATCTGAATTGTGTTTCACGTCATATTCTCTGTTTACATATCCATGCCATTTGTCCGTTATAACTCATGTTGTCAAAGGCACATTTGCCTGTTAGATTATGGACGAGAAAAGTTCTCTCGAAATTTTACTGACATTATAATCACTGATCAGTAGTTACAGACTGTATGTTTCCATTTATAAACGGAGAAACTTGTTTATGTTCTGACAATCTTTTGACATTTCTCCCATATCCAAGGAAGATTGAATGATTACACGCAATCAATCTACCATCTCCAATATTCCTTCCCTCAGCCATCCTCACATATCCCAAGCTGAATGAGTAAATTTTAAACATTCATTTAAATTTTAATAAAGTCAATATTGAACTCAAAGAGGTTAAATTGAGCTATTTGTTCAGTGACTGTGATTAATGTCAATCTCCGTGGATCCTAATTAACTATCGTTAAAAGATAAATGAATTCTGTTCAATGTGCTATCCCATAGTGTGAGTAGGAGCATCACATACAGCACTAACGGGAATCTGAAGCTCGAGAGAGAGGGGGAGAAGACATCAGAATCTGAGAACATTAGACAGGAATGTTACAATAATGATTCATAATCTGAAGACCGTGGATTGGAATGTTCCAACAATGGATCCGAATCTGAGAACATTACACTGGAATGTTCAAACAATTGAAAGGAGTTGATCTCGGGTCTTCAATGGCTTTCTCAGCCTTGGATATCCTCAGCATCACGGATCTAGGATATCCTTTGGATTATTCAAGGTGGTTACTATACCATCTTCGCCATAGTTGGTGTTTAAAATCTGATTGAAGATTTGTAGCTCGGGTATCCGTTGTTGTGGTTCTGCTCGCCGAGCTGGAAGTTTTTGCTGCAAACGTTTCGTTCCCTGGCTAGGGAACATCATCAGTGCTGTTGGAGCCTCGTGTGAAGCGCTGCTTTGATGTTTCTTCCGGGATTTATATTGGTTTGTTCTTGCCGCTTCCGGGTGTCAGTTTCAGCTGTAGTGATTTGTATGTGTGGTCCAGGTCGATGTGTCTGTTGATGGATGTTCTTGCCGTTTCCGGGTGTCAGTTTCTGCTGTAGTGGTTTGTATATCATAGGACAAGCCAGACAGAGAACAGCCAGAGAATTCCTAGAAGCATGGCATTCATCCCCAAACTCCATCAACAGACACATTGACCTGGACACCATATACAAACCACAACAGCACTGATGATGTTCCCTAGCCAGGGAACGAAACGTTTGCAGCAAAAACTTCCAGCTCGGCGAGCAGAACCACAACAATAGTTGGTGTTCCTGGTAAGTCATTATATTTGTCTACTAAACCAGGTTGAACTGGATTTCTGCTCATGATATGTACATTTTGGAAAGTGAAAGTCAATATCTTCAGTTCCAAATATTATATATATTATAACTATGAAACGACGATTTATAAATTACTCACTGATATGCGAGAAGGAACCAGACTCTTCTCAAACTCCATAATCCATTTTGTCCTTCACAGATTTACATCTCTATGTCCTCTCCACTCACCAATCCTGTCGAATACGACCATCAGGATATCCCAGTCTCGTCCTCAGTCTTAGTGCAACTTCTGAATAAACCATTTGTGCCTTTGTTCAATCCGGATACAACAGTTTCACGTTACTTGTAATCACATGTCCGTCATTAAATAATTGATCTTGAGAATGTTTAACTTGTTCTATGCACGTAAGAGAAGACAGTTTATGGTGGTCAAGCCGTTGACTCATAATCTGGAGCCACAGAATAATGGCCTGTTGATATATCATGAAGGAAATTGGGGAGTTTAAAAGCAACCATTATCATTTGTTATGAAAAACAATCTGCTTGCCTCAAGTCCTTTAGGGAAGTCAATGTGTCATGCTTACCTCGTCAGGTTTCCGGGTGACTTCTGTGATGAACACGTAGGTGTACTGTACCTTTGAGAGAAAAATAAACAACAATAACTACCTGACAGCACCAAGAGTTCTGAAAATAGATATAATGTATCATTTGGTGAACACCCCGATTAGCTCATTGTGTTGAAACAAATTCAGCAAAACATTTTAAAATATGCCTCAAAATACCAACCTTCAATCAAGTATTAATTTGTTATATTGGCAATCGTAACAGCCAATGATACAATCCAATAGTTTGGCGGTACAAGACCATGGAAAATTGAACAGCTTAGAGGAGAACTGCCAAGCTACCATCATGCAAAGACTGCCTGAAAAATAGCTCTCCTTTGGGTACCCTTATTGATTAGTAACTAGTGAAGTAGAGTCCCCAAGAAGAAAAGAAGACAGGAATATGGTGAAGAATCGAAAGCTTCCTCGTTCTGAGATAAGAAATTTTGTTTTGTAAATCTTGATTAGGAGTCTTATCGGCCTAGGATTGTGGAGGGGGAAGGTCAAAGAGAGGTTAGCGGAAGAAGTTGTAAATAGTTGTTCATTTATTATTCTCTGTTATACTTTAAGGAATAAAGAAATTAATTTTTACTTTAAATAGATTTGGTCTCAAGAATTATCACCGATTACAGCATGGGATAAATCTTTTCTCCGTTGTTGGTTTTAATTAAGCATGAAGATTTATCATGTGTTGTAACACTACAAACCCACAGCAATGTGTTTTACTCTTTATGGTACTGTGGAACAACTGAACCAGCCACTCAGTTCAAGATCTGCATAACATGCTGCACTGGCCAGAGCTTCATACATCCTGTGAGAGAAGAATAAAGGTAAAGGTAGCTCCGTTTCTCTGCCCGTTTTCTGTATTGCTGCATCTCATTTCCATTCAGGTACGTGATCATCCCCTATTTTAGGTGCATTCAATCTCATTGAAATTCTCCCTGAGAGTGATGCATATCTACATAGGTATCTCTGGTGCTGACTTTATTGATGCTGACGTACAGATGTAAGGGAATTATAAATTTCATGTCAGTCGTAGTGCATAGAGAAGGAATGGCTTTTTGTGGCACTGGAAAGAAATGGCGATGTCTAAGTGAGAGAAAAGATGTTTTTTGACAATCCCTGAGAGTGTTGTTGAGGCAGTATTTGGGGTACTGTGGATATAATTTCTCTCAAGTTTCGCCAGACTAATCCCTGGGATGATGGCACCATGAACAGTGAGTGAAGGTCAGTGAGATAATAAGAGATTGCATTGAACCTTAAGGGGGATGGACAATCACTCATGATGTTCTAAACAGACACTGATACAGTGATAAGTTCCATGGCTTTTTTTCACTCAGATTACATGATTCTCGATAGTTTACGAAGCCTCTGAGACCGTTCGACCCAACCATTCTCACTCCCTATTTCAACTGAGACAGAGAGAGAAAGGGGGGGGGGGCGGTGAGAGAGAGAGAGAGAGACAGAGACAGAGGTTCAGGAAATGGCTTGATCATCTGAATTACCTGATCCTGTTCCTTTTGTCCTCATTTCAGTCATTGCAAAGTTAATGGCTGTAATTTCCCTGAATGCTCTTTTATTGAACGTTGCAAACAGAGGGGGTAAAGTATTTTGTGAGTCATCTCTGGTTAAGTTATGGGGACTGTATTCACGGTGAATCTGGGTCTATAATATCACCAACAAATGAAGCACAAGTTGCAGAGAGGAAATACTCTGTAAAGCGACCAGAGGCGTCTGTCGAAACAAATAACATTTTCCAACTGACACCAAACAATGTGTGACAGTCTTGAGGGACTGAATGAGATCCTGTATTACTGTTGACCAGGTATTTTGGGCAAGTGGCCTCCATCTGTTCCTTGCAGGAGATGTGAGGGGTTGACTAGAACATAGTAACACAGGACTGAGCAGCAGGAGTGGGCTATTAAATACTTTGTCACCGCTTCATGTGCTTTTGCTCAAAGCAGCATGTTTCTGTCTGTATACCATTTTACGACATACCAAAAACAAATTTTAATAAATGCAAACATCCAGGCACCACAATCCTCCGGGGAAGGGAATTTCCACTTGAACAGCCTTTGAGAATTTCTCATTTGTATTCCAACAAATGTTGGAGGGTCACTATGTCCTTTCCGAGTCCCACTCCTCCACTGGTTACACCCATCTTAAATGCAGTCATTTTAGTGAGGTGGCCAATGATTTAGGTCTCAGACTCCGCCATTTTCTAGAAAAAATGTGAGACACAGAATGTTGAACTCATAACAAATGGTAAAGCGATAGAGTTCCCCAAAATGTTATTCTGCCTTTGAAGTTATTCTGATCACACCATCTCTGGTAGTGGGATTTCTTTCTGGAACGGTGGGATTTGGCTGAATTCCATTCATTTCAGGCAGTGGAGAGATTTAAATGAATCCTCACTAGGAATCCTTTACAAGTGGTAAAGATGACGTGAGGATTTTATGATCTCACAGTTTGCTATGAGTCGGAACAAAGTAAGAGAGAGGGATCAATCGGCTGCTGCTTCTCAGACAGGGAACATTTTTCTCCCTCTCTGTGTTGGAACATGCAATTTTGTCACTGAACACCAAACTGGACCATGTGCGATCTCCTGGAATATTCTCTGGAAAACCTGATTCTGGATTATATGTAGGTGCGTCATTGCTCTTGTAGTACACAATTTCTTCCAATCGCAAAAAAAATGTCCCCACTTTATAATTTGAAGACATGCTTACATGTAAATATCAGTAGGTGTCTTTATAGTATGTGTGTTAAGATCAATGCATATTTTTCTTAAAGTTTATTCTCTAGCTTTAGTCTCACTGACAGGAGATAATATGCATCCAGCTGATACACTTTCCAGAAAGACATGGATGGTTCAATACTATTTCTCAGCTAAGATCAAAACTGATAATCCCCCCATAACAAAAGGCCGGCATTCCAGGAATGAGTAAAGGGAAACCTCTTTGAAAATATTCGAAAATAATTATATCTTTTTATTTTAGTGGTAGGGGATCAATCCTGCACACAGGACATCGGGTGGGGTCTCAGCAATGCCCTGTACAGATGCAGTAAAACATTCCTGTAATTAAACCTGATACCTTTTGCCAAAATCAGCATCATTCCACTTACCTTCCAAGTCACTTGCTGCATCTGACTTCATATGATTCATGTCGCAAGAACATGGAAACCTCCTGTATCACAGAGTTCGGCAATCTCTCTCCATTTAAATTGTTTGCCATTGTTTCAACCTTCATGCCAAAATAGACAACTTACCTTATGTTGTTTCTGCAGAAGGTTTGCTCACTAACCTTCCCTGCCTGTATCACATTGCAGACTCACTACCTCCATTTAACGACACATTGAATGACCACCTTGGTGTACGAGCTAATTGAGCTCCAAGCCATTCCCTCCCCTTCCTCCAGATCTGATCTCTGAGGTAGTCCATCAGTCACAGCTTTGCAGGTTGAAAATAAACATTTATCTCTCCTTTCTGTTTCCTGTAAGCGACAGCTTCCCTGTTCCTGTGTAGCGGCTCAGGTGGATTGAATGGCCTCCTCCTGGACTGTGTAGTGTACTGAATGAGCTGAATTACTTCATTCTATACTCCAGCATAATACCTTAGAGGGGCGGAATGGTCTCCTCCTGTGTCATTGTAACGATCCTGTCTGACTGAATGGAGTTTTCCCCAATCCTGTAACAGCATCGAGGGGTGGATTGAGGGCACAACACATGGGGTAGGGACAGCAGTATTTCTCTATAAGAGCCTGGAGGAGTGGATTGAGGGAACAACACATCGGGTAGGGACAGCAGTACATCTCTGTAAGAGCCTCGAGGAGTGGATTGAGGGAACAACACATGGGATAGGGGAAGAAGTTGCCCATTCGGCTTTTCCATTCAGAATGTTCATGGCTGATCCGAGTGCGTCTGACCATCCATTTCATGTCTGTTCCCAATAAACACAGACCCTTCTGTCCAGTAAAGATCAATCGAGCTCAGCCTTGAATCTCTTCAATAACTGAGTCTTCACGGCTCCCTGAGGATGAGAACACCACAGGTAGCACAACAATAAAGTGAAAGGGACGTCCTTATTTCATTGTGGGACTGTTATTTAAAAACCGTGTTAACTGAACATCAAATCACCACCTG
This sequence comes from Hemiscyllium ocellatum, assembly GCF_020745735.1. Taxonomy (NCBI): domain Eukaryota; kingdom Metazoa; phylum Chordata; class Chondrichthyes; order Orectolobiformes; family Hemiscylliidae; genus Hemiscyllium; species Hemiscyllium ocellatum. The sequence continues at coordinate 101,157 of NW_026869111.1, read as the reverse complement.
TTTTCAGACATAAGGACAGAATAATTAGGAATAATTTGGAACATAATCCATTCCGGACTCCAAACCTATTCCACATTCCCACTGCCACTTTCCAATCAAATATGTATCGCACCCAGCCTCTGCTGCTGTCTCAGGAAGAGAATGCCTGATAGCATAATACCGCAGGAGCATTAAGGAAATGAGCAGATTGAGGCCATTCAGCTTATTGAGTCGGAACTTCCGTTCAATAATTTCTTATATGTACCTCGACCTCATTCTTCTGCCTTCTACCTGGAATCCTTGATCCCCTTCTAAATCAAAAACATATCGAATTGTGTCTTAATGACACTAGTGTCTGGCCTCTGTGTATCTGTATATGAGTAACTGTGCATGTGTGTGTGTGTCTGTGCCTCTGTTTGTTTGTGTCTGTATGTCTGTGTACCAGTGTGTGTGTGTGCGTGTGTGTGTGTGGTGTGTGTGTGTGTATGTCCATGTGCTTGTTGTCTGTGTGTTTGCGTGGCTACATCAGTCTGTCTGTGTTTCAGCCTGTGTTTCGATCTATATTTATGTCCATTTGTATGTGACTGCAAATGTATTTGTGTGTTTATTCGTTTATGTATACCTATCTCCTGGTAAGTATTGTTTGTGTTCATCTATGTCTTTCTGTGTCTGCATCTCTGTGCAGGGAGGTATCTGTGTATTTTTTTTTTGGAAGTGTAAGGACTGTTGTTGGAACTATCAGTGGGTTTAAATTGAGAACCGTCTTTCACTGAACATTGATCCTTAACTGGTCAGTAGGACGTGGATGTTTCAGATTCTCCGCACGAGGTGTCTTGGTACTCTCCAGCTCTTCAAGAGTTCTCTCCACATGGAGGGGGAGGGGAGTGAGGGAACGTATATTGGGCCCTCCACTAAACGGCTTGGCCCTTTCTCTCCTATTCATGCTGTTTCGCCTCGAATGGGAGAAAGGGATGGAGGGAGAGTGGGAATGGGTGACCCAGCTGTTTGTGCTGGTGCAGGTGGGGGAGTTGTGAGGTGTTTGGAATGAGTCAGTCGACAGTTTTGAATCCATATGGTATTATTAGTTGTTGACTTCAATAGTGAGAGTGGTAGTGTCTGAGCCTCATTTGGAGACAGAGCGTGAACCTTGTTTGGGGTTAGGTGCTTTAACAGATATACAGTGAGTGTGAGGGAGCAGAGAGTATATGGTAACTCTTATTCTAACAGAGTGAGGAGGATATGTTGCTTGTCCAGTATTGTGGGCCATTTCTTCAGATCATCTCAGCGTCGAGGTGAGCTTCCCCAAATGTCTTGTCCAAATCTGTCACTAATAACGACACAGACCTGTCCCTCAGCTTCCAGAGAATCAGTTTAGGTAGAGTTTACAGATAGCAAGGAGAAGCAAATATCGTTGTGTTATATATCGAAACCAAAACGGTAGCAGAAAATCTGAGCATCATATGCTCTGAAAATTAGATAGGCAAATATTGTGGGTACCGCAGTCTTATTGAATGGTCTCAAGTTGTATCTAAGCTGTGTTAATTATGACAGCTGAAGCAGTGAAAAATAAGTTCCGTAAGTGTATATGTGGTGGGTTGAAGAGTATGTTGTGAAGCAAAGTAGAGAGCAGGATATTTTGGATTTGATGTTGTATGGTCAGCATGATGAATTATTAACCTTGGTCTGAAGCAGCTTTTAAGGATAATGGCATTTATAAGATACATTTTACAAGGTGTCTGCATACAATATAGAATGCTTGAATATTCTAGTCAAACACCATGGAAGACTGGAGGCTAGAGTGTCAAGGTATCTTCAGTGAAGTTGGAAAGTACAACATAACATTCATTGGGAGACAAGCAATGGTTGTTAGAGTCATAGAGTCCGACAGCATGGATACAGTCCCATCAGCCCAAACTGGTCCATTCCAACCAAAATGCCCATCCACGCTAACCCCATTTCCCCTTATCTTCAGATTAGATTACTTACAGTGTGGAAACAGGCCCTTCGGCCCAACAAGTCCACACCGACCCATTCACCTAACACTAGGGGCAATTTAGCATGGCCAATTCACCTGGCCTGCACATCTTTGGACTGTGGGAGGAAACCCACGCAGACACGGGGAGAATGTGCAAACGCCACACAGACAGTCGCCTGCGTCGGGATTTGAACCCAGGTCTCTGGCGCTGTGAGACAGCAGTGCTAACCATTGTGCCACAATCCTTCTAATTCTTTGCTATCCGTGTATTTTTCAAATGCCTTTTAACTTTTGTTAATGTATCCGCCTCAACCACTTCTCATTCCATATGCGTAACAGCCCGTGTTAAAAAGTTGTTCCTCAGGTCCCCTTTTATTCTGTCCCCTCTGACCTTAAACTGATGCCCTCTAGTCTGTGATTGCCCAACCGTGGGAAAAAGGACTGGGTGCATTAACTCTATCCATGCCTGTCACGACCTTATAGACTTCAATATGATCCTCCCACAGTCTCATGCACACAAAAGTAAAAAGTCCTAGCTTGTCCAACCTCTTTCAATAACTCAGACCATTGAAACCTTGGCAACATCCTTGTAATTCTTTTCTGCACTCTTTCCAGTTTAATAACGTCCTTCCTATAGCAAAGTGAACAAAACTGACCATAACACTGCCAATATGGTCTCACCAGCATCCTGTGTAACTGCAACATAGCTCCCTAATTTCGATACTTAGTGAGATAAACCGATTAAGGTCAGTGTTCCAAAAGCTCAATTCACTGTCTATCTCCGAATCAACTTTCAGAGAACCATGCACCTGAATTCCAAGGTCCCTCTGTCCCACTACACTCCTTAGGACCCAACCATTCACCATGAAACTCCAAACGTGATTTGACTTTTTAAAATGCAAGAACTTACACTATCAATATTAAAATCCATTTGCCATTTTTCAGCCACTTCTCCAGCTGATAAAGATACTGCTATAATTTCTGACATTTCTGATAACCATCCTCACTCTCCATGATGCCGCCTGTTTTAGTGCCGTCTTCAAACTTACAAATCATGCCTGTACATTCTCATTTAAATCATAGATATATGTAATATGTAGTGGTGCCAGCATCAACCCCTAAGGCATTCCACTATTCACAGGCCTCCAGTCTGACCAGCATGTTTCCATTATTAATCTCTGCTTTGTAACATCAAGTCAATGTTGTACCTAATTTGCCAGCTCCCCCTCAATTCCATGCGATCTAACTTTCCAGAGCGGCGTACCATGTGGAACCTTATTGAAGGCCGTACTATAAACCATCCAGACAACATATACAACCCGGACCTCCTCAATGTTGCTGGTCACTTTAGCAAAGAACTCCAACAAAATTGTGAGTCATGATCTCCCTTACACAAACTCCAAATTTGATACTGAATTTGATGAAGGGCTTTTGCTTGAAACATCGATTTGCCTGTTCCTCGGATGCTGCCTGACCTGCTCGGCTTTTCCAGCACCATTCTACTCTTACTCCGAACCACACCCTGTCTTTCCAAGTGCATGTATATTCAATCTCCCCGAATCTTCTAAAGTAACCTACCCACTAGCTTTTAGGATTACTTTTCTTTAGTTCCCAGGTTTATCTTTGCAGCATTTCTTGAATACGGGCTCAGCATTCGCTATGCTCCAGTCGCCCAGGACCTCACTCTTTGGCCAGCGATGATAGAAAAGAGGCAAGCAATGCTCCCGCAATTTCTTCTCTATGCTCCTATCCTCCTGCAGTGTTCCTGAATATAACTGGTCAGGACAAGGAGGTTTTAGAAATACTGCAAAGTCTGAAACATACATCTATTTATTTCAGGTACGAACACGAAAGAGTGAGAAAGTGACTCAATGATGGTTAACATAACAAATTCGAAAACATGTTAATCAGAAGAAGTTACTTCAGAAGAATTCCAGCTATTGTGGTAACCTGAGAATTCTCAGAAATGAATGATCCAAAAAAGGAAGGCCATGAAACTGAAAAGGAAATCAAAAAGAGAACATACCTGCTTACAAACAGGAACACAAAGACTGCATCAATCTGCGATCTATATTTCAAAGGAAACAGAATAAAAGCAAGATCAAATGTGGAAATTTATAATCAGGAGAGGAGAGGTCATTGTGGACAACAGGGAAACGGCCAAGAAAACAACCAGTTACTGTGCATCTGTCTTCATGGAGGAAGATCCAGAAAATCACCCAGTAATACCAAGTGATCATATCGGACTCCTGGAGCTAAAGACTTAGAGTCAATTCATATCAGTAACAAGGTAGTACTTGAACAATGGAGCTGGATTGAGCACTACTAAGTCTGACGAAACAGATGTACTTCCTATCAAAATGTCGGAAATAAATCACCAATAGTAGTATTAATTGCACTGTCGATGACTGTGTTTTATTTTCCTGCACATTCTGCAGAGGGCAGAAACTATTGTGGACAAATGTGAATCAAGCACTATAGATGCAGGGAAGGGATCCAAACGGATAAAGGGAAAAAGAGGGTGGAGAACTGCAGACCAGTTAAATTAAGAGTTGCAGTGAAACTGTTGGAATCCATTACACAGGATGACATTTTTTGTTATCTAGAAACTAACAGCAACAATGGAGAGAATCAGCATGCATTTCTGAGAGAGAAATCATACTTGATAAACTTCGGAATTCTTTGAAGTAATTTCTTACAGCATCGATAATGGGGAATCAGTAGGAGTGGCATACATTGGATTTTCGGAAGGGTTTCGATACAAACTCAGTGAGTTCATAAATGCAATGAATGTGAAGGGTATTTGGAGGAATATATGTAAGTGGAAAGTTAAAGTTTGGTTCGCCTCCATTTAAGAGAGTCAGAACATTGATGTAAAGACATGTTGAAGCGGTTTCACAGCGTGTTGGTTGGGACTGTACCTGGAGTATTGTGTACAGTTTTGGTGACCGAATCTCAGAAAGAATATGCTGACCACAGAGGAAGTGCAATGGACATTCTCCAGATTAATCCCTCAGATGGTGAGATTGCCTGATGAGGAACCCGGTCTGTGTTCTCTCGAGTTTCAAACAATGAGAGGTGGGTCACAGTGAATTTAGAAAATTCACAAAATATATGACAACTTGGCAATTAACAGAACGCTTCCCTCGCTGTCTATTCCACATTCAAGGCAAATAATGGCAGGATCTGGGACAGGCCAGTTAAGACTACAATATGGTGGAAAAACTTCACTTGGAGGGGACTGACTAACGCAGGGGCATGGTAACCAATGACAGGCAAGATTAGGGAGAATCTCCAGATATTCTCCAAGTGTGTCCAGCGGAACAGAACAACCAGGGAACAGGTGGGACTCATTGGCTGATGTGCGATTGGAGGATCGTGTCCAATGGTGTACCACGGGGATCAGTGCTGTGTCTCTTAATACTTCTGATTCGGAAGTGTTGGTGTTGGACTGGGGTGGACAAAGCTAAAAATTTCATAACACCAGGTTATAGTCCAAAAGATTTATTCAGCGGCACTAGCTTTCGAAGTGCTTCATCAAAGCGCACAACCAGCTGATGAAGAAGCTTCGAAAGTTCGTGCTTCCAAATAAACTTGTTGGACTGTAAGCTGGTGTTTCCTGATTTTAAACCTGATCATAAAGGATGCAGCTGTGAATCTGGACGAGGGGTGGGGGTGCCATAAGTAAGTTTGATACAAAGATTAGCCGGGTGGTTGGCAGTGAGAAGGAATGTCTTATGTTCTAGGAAGATACAGATGGAATTGTCAGATGGTCACATCAATAGTAGATGGAATGTAACCCTGATAAACATGAGGTCATGCACTTTGGGAGAAGGAACCAGGCAGGGAAGGAATCAATGAATGGCAGCACAATAGGAAGCTCAGAGGGTGCTTCTCCACATATCCGTGACTGTGGCTGAACAGGGTAACACACAATTTGAGAAAGCGTACGGGAGCGTAAACACAGCCTTCACACATCAAAGCATAGATTATAAAAGCTATGTGGAACTTTTGTTAGCTAAGATGGAATACTGTGTGTAGCTCTGGGAGCTACATTAAAGGAAGGATGTGAGTGCACTGGAGATTCACTAGAATGTTCCCTTGGATGGAGCTTATCAGCTATGGAGAGTGGCTGGGTAAGCTCGGGTTGCTTAGTTTGGAGCAGAGAAGACTAAGGGAGGCGTGAATCAGGAGGATAAGATTGCGAGGGACATGGACCGGGTGGACAGACAGCAGCTGGTCCTTTTAGTCAAAGGGATACACTTTTGAAGCGAAGGGTTTGAGGCTTAGTGAGAATTCGAGCACTGATTTTCACACAAAGTATGTTGGGGTCTGGGATGCACTTCGTGAGAGGAGAATTGTCATGGTTACGTCAAAACCTAGAAAATGCATGGTTGTGCACTTGAAATGCCATAAGATTCACAGCGACTGGTTTTGTATTGGGAAGTGGGGCTAATGTAGACCGTGCTGTATTTATGATAGTGCAGAGTCTGTGCTTCTGTGATTCTATGGCTGTGAAAGGTCAATCATTCAGTAGATTAACATAGGAATTAATCAGTTTCTGAAGAATATCTTATCAAAGTGTATAGGAGTGAACTTGTAATATCTTCTGAAAATAGGTCAATGGCAAAATTAAGAGAAAAAGGTGTAGCTTCCTTACAGTCTGATACCAGGCAATTGAGGACAGGTATATAGCAGATCAATGGAGCAAATACTTCAGTTATGCCTTCACAGAAGAAGAAAAAAAACAAAAATAAAAATTCCTCGCAATACTAGGGAACCTTAGCCTGGTGAGAAAAAGGGAATGGAATGACATTATCCACTAAAACGTTTAATAGAAAATATTGGACTGAAATTAGTCGGCATAGACAAAGTCAACAGAGGTTTATGAAATAGGAATCATATTTGAGAAAATGGCTGTCAGCAAAATTATGGAGAAGGTATCAACACAATACGATTGGAATCTCAGAAAGATGTTTGATAAAGCCCCAAGCCTTTTGTTTAAATTCGAATCCTATGGGACTGGGGCTAATATATGGTCATGGTTTTAGAATGGGAGAGCTGGCAGGAAACACTGAGTAGGAATAAAACCATGTTTTTTGAATGGAAGGCTTGGAGGATATAACAAGGATCGAGATTTGCCATCCAGCTATTCCCAATACACATCACATCTTTGGTTGAGGGGCTCAATTGCAATATTCCCAAGTCTGCTGACAACACGAAATGATATCAGCTTGTGGTTGGATGAGGAGGATGTAAAAAAGGCTCCGAGGTGATTGAGACAAGTGCAGTGACTAGGCAAATACCTGACAGATGGAGAGCAATGCAGAGATGAGAGGTTGTGTACTTTGATAGGATCAATTGAATGGCAGCCTATCATTTGAAAAGGGATTGATTGAAACATGTTGATCTATAAATGAACTTAAGCAGCATTTTTGTTTATTTCTGCGCAGGCTTCTGCGTCCATGTAGTGCAGTGAGTTCTGAACACGGAAATCAATACTGGGAATGGCATTGGCACGGTGTACACAGTGTACATAGACCCAGCATGTGGGAGCTTTAACATTGAACAAAATCTGCATCTCCCTGTACACCAGTCTCTGAAAGCAATATTGCAGGAGCAGAAAACAAGTAGGAAGATAAATGGTTTATTCACCTTCATTTCAGGGGGATTTAGAATACAGAAGTAAGGGTCATTTATGCAACTGTAAAGGGCCTTGGTGAGACCCCATTTCGAAAATTGTACAGTGTTGTGTGCAGTTTTGGGATCTTACCTAATTAAGGGCAACCCTGCCATTGAGGGAGTGCAGTGAAGGATGACCAGACTGATCTCTGGGATGACAGGTTAGTTGATGGAGCAGAGTTTGAGGTGACTGGGCTTTAGGAAACAGTGTTGAGAGTTCAGTGAGATATATAAACCTCTGACAGGGTGTGACAGCTTTGAAGCAGGGATGATAGTTCACTTTATACAAAACGGTTTACGAATCGCATTGCAGTCAAATCGTACTTTTTGTCAGAGAACTCCCTGTATATTGATGGGCCGAAGCACTATATTTCATAATGTTTAAACATGTTTTGAGATATGAACATTGTGTGGGGAAAACTGCATTGAGGAGATGTTCGGCCATGAACTAGCATGGAGAAAGCTCAATGTGCTGAATGACCTCCTCCTCTCCCGATGTTTCTGTGCAATCTGTGGGAAAGCTCTGTGCAAAAGCCGTGGCGGCACAGTGATTAGCACTACTGTCTCACAGCGCCAGTGACCCGGGTTCCATTCCCGAAACATGCGACTGACTGTGTGGAGTTTGCACATTCTCTCCGTGTCTGCGTGGTTTTCCTCCGGTTTCCTGCCACAGTCCAAAAATGTGCAGGTTAGGTGAATTGGCCACGCTAAATTGCCCGTAGCGTTAGGTGTAGGGAATGGGTCTGGGTGGGTGCGATTCGGCGGGTCGGTGTGGACTTGTTGGTTCGAAGGGCCTGGTTCCACACTGAAAGTAATCTGACCAAATCTAAATGTCGTCACAAGCTCTCAGATGTTAGGAAGGATGTATATGCAGGGTCAACAGGAATGTGTTTCCCATTCCCTTTCCTTTAACGAGGTTGATGCCGGGTGTTCTGTCAGGTTTTATCCTTTAAGACCTCAGAGTAGTTTGATACGAATGAGTGTCTCACTTGGCCGATTCAGGGACCATGTCTGTGCGTCCGGTGTCACTTTTCGGCCTGACCAAGAAAGCACAGGAGATTGACTTGCTGAAAGTACATTGGTGTAGGAGATTGATGTTAACAATCAACATTGGACACAAGATCACTGTTACTGACACCAGATTTTAGGTCTCGATATTTTATTAATTATTTTTAACTTCCACCAGCTGCCAAAGCATTGGCCTAGTCTGGATTTGTAATCCAATGATATGTCCACTAGAGCACCATTTCCACATGGGGACCTATCGGAAACCACACTGACCTGATTACTTCGGTGCTACTTGACAGCTCTATGAAAAGTATTCCACCAATTTGACTGTCATGATTCGACTGAGGGTGTGGTAAAAGGTCAGATTGTAATTTATTCTCCTATTCACGGACGGGACATAGCTGAGTAATTTTCTATATTGCCAGGGAGATGTCAGAGTTGGAGCTGGAATGAAGCAGCTTCCCCAGGAACACGGCTTGTTGTGCAGCACAAATCTTCAGTCCTATTGCAGGAATGGGGTCAGGGCCCATTGCCTTTGTCGTATCTACTGTGTCAACTGTTTCTCTTCACGTCTTGGGCAGAAAATCGAATTGTTTGAACACTACCATCTGTGATTCTGTGGGAATCATGATGAGTGTAAGGTGGATCATCATTCACCTCAACACGTCTGGCTGAGGATAGTGCAGACACCACATCCTTGACTTTTTTCATTGACGTACAGAGCTGTTCCAATATTTAGGATGAGAATATTTGTGGAGTACTCTGCTCCAGTAAATTGTTTAAATAGTCCATCGACATTTATGTTTGCATTTGGCAGGACGACAGAGCTTAGATCTGATCTGATAGTCTTGGGATCATTTCCCCTCTCCATCAGACATTAGTTCTGCTGGTCGGAATTTAACCAGTTAATTGCAATAGCTTTAATGGGTTGTCAACAGGTTTAGGTCCACGTGATTCCGACCCTGGCATGTTCACCCACACTCATCTCTGAACCATGGATCGGCTTGATGTAATGTTAGACTGATGAATTAATCGTCGGGAAAATGTTACAGATTGTCGTTCAATACAATTCTGTTTCTGTTGCTGCTGAGGTCTACAGCATCAAATGATAAACCAGTTTGAGTTACAATATCTACAATTCAATTCTACTGACTGTCCCGCAGTTCACACCGAGACCCATTCACCCATCAGCCCTGTATTCAGTGACCTAACCTGGTTTCTGATGCGGTAACGTTTGCATTTTCATATTCTCATTCTGCTGAGGGCCTCTCCCTGGTGTCACTCCTCTAATTTGTTACTTTAACTCAATCCATTTAAAGTAATGATCTAAATCGTTTCTCTTCCACAATGACAACTTCTGTATTTGAAGTGAATGTGTTTCCCCTCTGTTATTCTCCCTGACCATGATTAAGAACTCTGTAGTGTCAGTAATGCCAGACATATGTAGTTTTCAGAGTCAAGGAACTTGTGCACAATGCGTTATTGTTCAGTTCCCAGTGTACAGCACTCCTAGTTGGACAGGATGTTTGAGCATCTTTGACATTCTTCTTTGGAAATTGTCCAAAAACAGAAATTGCTGAAGAAATTGCTGAAGATATTGCAGCATCTTCTGGAATGAATGCAGTGTTAAACTTTCAGTTCCAAGGAGATTCTACAAAGCTCTCAGTTTCTCAAGCAATTTTGGTAATTTTATTCCCAGTATCCATAGTTACTTGTTTTGTGAAAAATTGTTCTCTGCCTATTCATTTCTGGAGAAACTCAACAGGTCTGTCAGCATCTGCAGAGACCAGAAAAACGGTGTTACTATTTCAAGCCCAGTGTGATACATCTTCACAAACTGAAAAGCATTGGAAACTTGGCTTTTAATATTTTGCCAGAGGTGGGAGATAGGTGACAGGGAAATAGAGGGCCTGGCAAAGATAAACCGGCTTTTTAAGCAGTGGTGAATGTGAAGATGATATAAAATGGGTTAAAATTAAGGTGTGAATGGGAAAGGCGTTCTCTCTGTTGAGTTGAACATAAAGAAGACACAATCACACAAGGTCATAGGAGAGGCCAGGAGAGAGAATGTTGACTATGTAGCATTATATAGATCTGGCCATAATTACGTTTTTACTGTCGAGATCATCACTTTCTTTAGCCAAAGGATATCATGCTTGACTTCGTATTGGCAACTAGTAAGCGATTCATACTGCCTTAGTATTGTAATAGAGAGAAAAAAAAAATCACAGTATGAAGTTTGGGCTGAGTATTGTTTACCTCTCCATGTTTAAATATGGTTTCAAATTTGCAGTATTTATCTTTAAATGCTTGTTCTTGAAGTTAGTATTGGATTGAGTGTAGAAGGTTGAGGAATGACGTTATAGAAGTTTCTAAGATCATGAGAGATATCGATAGGGTGAATAGCCAAGGTCTTTTCCACAGGATGGGGGAGTTTCAGCCATACAAGGCATAGGTTTAAGTGAAAGAGGGAAGATTTACAAGGACTCAGGGGCCAATGTTTTTACACAGAGGGAGATGTGAGTATGGAATGAACTGCCAGTGTAAGAGTGGTTGATGCCAGTACAGCTAAAACATTTAAAACTCATTTGGACAAACATATGGATAGTAAACATTTAGAGGCATATGGACCAAATGAAAGCAGATGGGACGAGCTTAATTTTGAAAACCTGGCCAGCATGGATATTTAGAAAAGCTTCACGCAGGTTCGCAATGGTTTTGTGAAAGTGAAATTATACTTTGCCCTGTAAAATCATGCAAAGTATTTCTGGAGAGGCCTGAGAATGTAACAAGCGGACTTGATAAAGGGGATCTGGTAGACACCAGGCTTTCCAGAGTTTTTCCACAATGTATTACAAAATAAAGTTCTGACACAAGATAGAAGCTCGTAGGACGATGGAGAATGTATTAACATGGAATGATGATTGGTTAGCACATAGAAATCGGAGAGTCAGGGTTAATAGATCTTCATGATAAAGGTGTATCTCCTGGAGGACCACAGCTATCAGTCCGATGGCATCAGTTATTTACACTCTATACTGATAGTCTGAAGGAGGGAGCTGAGTGCAATGTACATCCGAGTTTGATGATGACACTGAAATCAAAAGCAGGCTTTTATTTAATGGAGAGCACTTCCAGAAAAAGAACAGTACAAAGGATTGGAGGGTTCCTGTGTATGAAACATAAAGTTAGCATGCAGATGCAGCAAGTAACTAGGTTGGTTTCATTAGCCGGCTTCCAGGAATGATAGGGTTGTTTTATTGAGAATCTCTAAAATGGTGAGGTGATTATTCATTGGGTTCAAATGAATGAGGGTGATACTGCTGAAAATTACACGACACAGAAGGGACTTCAGAGTTAGATGTTGAGATGTTGTTACCATTCTTGAGTGGAGTCTCGAACACTCGTGACACAGATACCAAATATGGAACATCGATTTCTATCTGAGATGCAAAGTGATGACTTCTCTCAGAAGGTAGTGAATGTCTGGAATTCCCTGACCGAGAGAGGTGTGAAGGGATACAAGGAGTCGGCGAGAAAGTGGAATTAGACCTGGAGTAGATCAGCCACGTTCGTATTAAATGACAGGGCTAGCTTGAGGGGCCGAATAGCCTACTCTTGTTCCCTATTTATTTATTTCACGTTATGCTTTTGCAAAGTACAGGTTATTTTCCTGGAAGTTGTGCTTTGTAAATGCTACATTCGGGTGAGCAGTGGATTTGTGTGAGTTAACACTGGGGGGGTATGGGGGCAGTATTCACAGTAAATCTGGTCTGTAACACGACCCATAGACGCTGGAGCAAACGCTGCGGAGAGGGGGAAGGCCTGGAAACAGGGATCGGGGGTGAGTGTCACTTCCTGACCCAGCCTGGATTTTCCAAGTACATTGCCAAAACTGCACATAACCATCGGAGTGGCCTTGATATGCCCCTATGTATCAGGTCCGAAGGGCTGAATGGAACATCAGAACATAGGCTAAGGGACACGAGTGGGCCTTTCGGCCCTTTGACACTAGTCCACACAGTAAATAAACTCGTGGTTCATCTCATTCTGGTCCCAGCTGCGCTTTTCTCTCTCCCATGCACCATTATCCCTGATTTACCTGTCTATGGACAATCAGATGAAGCCAGCCTCGAATAAATAAAGATTCCGCCAACCCAAACTTCTGGGAAAGAGAATTCCCACTGAATGATTTCTCACTTTGTGATTTTTTTTCTCTCTCCATTTGTGACTGAGGATGGAGGGTGTCACTGTTTCCTTTTCTAGTCCCACTCTTCCACTGCTCACAACAAATTTTAAATGTAACCAGCTTGGTGATATGACCGATGATAAAGGTCTCAGACTGGGCCAGATTCAGTGATAAGAACAAGTCAAGGCAGATTTCTTTAGTCAGCCACAAGTACTAACAGAACTAACGGAGGTGTCACTTGGGTCCTGTTGGCAGCACTGCTGCCTTACAGTACCAATGAGCTTGGTTTAATTCCAACCACGGGCGACCCTCTATCTGGAGGTTGGACATTCTCCCCATGCCTGTGTGGGTTTCCTCCAATGCTCCAGTTTCCTGCCACATTCCAAAGATGTGCAGCTTAAAGTGGATTGCCCATAGTGCCCAGGATGTATAGGTTTGATGGGTTAGTTATGGGAAATGCAGGGTTACACGGATAAGAGTGAGGGGGAGAGGGCACGTCCAGGTGGATGCTGTTTGGTGGGTCAGTGTGGACTTAATGGACGGAATATCCTGTCTCCACACTGTAGAGGTTCTATGACAATGACAACAAATTTGGACGATACAAACACCCCGTGCGTGTATACCTGATCCACTCTCCTCAAGGTCTAGTTTTTTTTCTCTAATTCCAAGAGTAACCTGTTTAAAGCCTTCATAATATAAGCCATTTACCCCAGGAATACGTGAAATGAAATATCTCTGAACTGCTTCCAATGTAATTATATCCTTTCTCAGATAAGGAGATACAAAAAACTAATCTCACACTCAGATCAAAATGTTATAATTGTTTTCTCAAAGTGCTGTGAGTCTTTGGAACACTCTTCCCCCGCAAGTAATGGAGGCAGGGATAATGAATATTTTTGAGGCACAGATGGAAATTCATAAATAACAACAGAGTCAAGGATTATCGTGGAATGGGCAGCAATGTGCATGTGGGGGGAAATGTAGACAGTGGTATCAAATAACACGGCTTCAGAACCTCCAGGAATATAATGCAAAATGAAATGATAATATCGATAAAATGTTAAGGGGAATACTAGACGGCGGGGATCCAGAAGGTCTGCTTTGCTGGGCTCTGCATCAACACACGGCAAAGTGGTTCTCTAACCCACCCCATCCCAGCCATTTACTTAAATTCCAACACTAAAAGAGCGATAGAATCTTTACTAATCCCGATTTGTCAAAGGAAATGACAAAACATGGGGAAGGATCGAGTAAGTCCCAACAAGTGGTGCACCCGTCAGAAGCATCGAGCATACCTGATGCTGTAGCTGCAACCAATTCTGCTCGTTCCATGGACCCAGTTACTCACCAGGCCTTGGTCACTGAGTTCACCAGTTACGCGAAATGATTGAAGCCATGATTGATGAACAGTTCAGTGTGGCCAGAGCCGCTCTCAGCCGTGCTCCAAAAACATGAGCAGCAACTTGACAGCCTTGAAACAGAACATACGATGCCAAGCGCTGAACTGAAGCGACAGAGACCGTGATCGAGACCTCTCAGGAGAGGAGCCTCGCCCTTGAAAAACAGGTCTGCACCTTAACTGAACAAGATGACGACTTCGAGAACAGGGGTAAGAATGAAGAATATTCAGCTTGTCGGTTTGCTGGAGCGGACAGAAGGTGGTCAGCTGGTGAGTTTTTTTTTCAATAACTGGCTGCAGTGATATCTTCACTTCGAAACTGAGGAGGGACGGGTGAAGAGTGAGACAGTTCATCGGGTTACGGCTCGAAGTCAGACACAGACCAACGCCTTCATCCTGTCCTTGTTTGATTACATAGTTATGGGGACAAACAAAGACTGGTGGAAGCTTTCAGAACCCAGAGGAAAAGATCTGATGGGTTTAAATTCACCAGAGCTCGGGATTATGTACTTTCAGGACTTTTCAGCGGCGGTGAGTCAGGAAAGCAAATCTTTTGATGTGATTAAGAGAAGAGTAAGGGAACTCTGGATTCAGTATTCCTTACGGTATCCAGCGGTGCCCTGCATTGATTTCAATGGATTCACGAACTCGTGTGACTCTCCAGAGAAAGCGAAAATGTTATGGACATTTTAATGTAAGCTGGATATTTAGATAATCATGTTTCTCCTAAAAAAAATTGTTGGATTTTTCTGGTATTAACCCGGTATTAAATTATAGCCGGGATTGGGTTGAGTACTCATTTTTAAACTTCTTCATTAGTATTACTACTCTTTTTCTCTTTCTTTGCTTGTGTCTGGGGTGCAGCTCAAGCTGGAGGCTGTTACAAACGTAGTTGTGATGACTAAGTGCCAAGCGAAGGGCAGTTCAAGCCGGATTTTTGTTGTTATATTGCCCTGGATTCCATATTGGTAGCGGGCACAAGATAAAGTTTTGAGATATGTAAGCGTCCCCAGTAGCCGGTAAATTCCCCAATCGAGTGTGATTGGCATTTTGGATTTTAATTCATTTTTTTTGTGTGTGTTTAGCTTTGGAAAGTTTGAGAGCTTTATAGTTGTTGTAGTTTTAGGTGGTAGAGTTTTTAACGCTCAATGAGTCTCTTTTTTTCCATTAATCATCAGGGATGTGTAATTCGATGTGAAACTCTAGAGTTGAAATGTTGCTACGAGTTATGGATAATGATGTGCTTAAATGTGTCACCTGGAACATTAAGAGGAGCCATCTGCCAGTCAAGATGAAAAGTGTACTTTCTAGTCTTCAAAAAGAGAGGGTGAAATTGTCCAATTGCAGGAGATGCACCTTGATGGCAAGGAACATTTATCCTTAAAGCAGGGCGGTTTTGATCGGTTTATTTTTTGTTCTTGTCTATTAATACAAAGAGTAGGGGAGAAGCCATCCTAGTGAAGAAGAATCTTCCATTTAAATTACTAGATTGCACTTAGACACTCACGGGAGGATCATCATCCCCAAAGTCCTGAAGTAATACAGTATTTGGATGTTTATTGCCACCCACCCACCCCCCCTCACGCCCCCGTGCGCAATCTTAAACTCCTGGTAGACCGCATTTCCAATAAAGTATCTTCCATCGTGGCACATAATTGTAGAAGCAGATTTCAACTGTCTTATGGACCCACGGTGGACAAGCAATTAGTGGATTTGTGTCCAGAATTAGAGCTGGTAGATGTCTGGAGGCAGATATGCCTCACAAGTAGGGAATTTATTTTCTCCTTTAACCCGCAGAAATGGCAGTCGAGGGTTGATCTCTTCCCCATCCCTGCAATAATCTTAGATTCGGTGGCATCCTACACAATTGGGAATAATTATCCCAACATTTCCTGCTCCAGAAGTAAGATCGAAATAACATAAGATTATGTTGCATGCAGATGAGGGTTTTATGATTTTTTCAAATCCCACAGTTTCGGCAGCTCACGTGATGTAATGCATTAATTCGCTTATCACCTTTCCGGGCTATTAGATTAATTTTACAAAGTTTGTGGCCATGACTATGGGAGGTCTCAGGGAAATACCTGATGTTGAAGGCAAACCCTGGTTTCCTTTTAAAAGTCACGGGGGTGATTTCCCTATTTCAGTATATTCATTACATCCATCTTTGATCATTTATTTAACGTGAACTCTGTCCATTTGTTTGACAAAATTAAACAAGACCTTCAAAGATCGGATGCACTGCCAACATCCTGGCTAGGTCGGATCGCTGTTTCTTCCAATGAATTCCTTCCTAATTTGCTATACCCCGTGTGCATGCTTCCTTTCATGTTTTCCCAGACAGATATTTAGGATACTTAATGGCAGGTTTGCTTCTTTTATTTGGCACCATAGCGACTCTTTATCAAGCTAACCAAATTACAACTACCCCACCGAGTGTGGAGAGTAGATCACTCCCAGATTAAAAGCTATCAATTAAGCTCTTTATTATCCTATGTTAATGTCTGGCCACTGAGGACTCGGTGTCCAATACGGTTAGATTTTGAACCCTCTCAGACAAAGTGAAACCCTTATTAGTCTGTTGTTCTTAAGCAAAATGACAACATTTATGGAGTATTGTCATAACCCAATAATTATCAATAAAGTTAAAGCATGAATACCAATATGTCAGGCCGAGGCAATATAGCCAAAATTATGCTGCTTATCCCTATAATTGGTATACAAGTTGCCAACCGGGGATAATGGATTCCATGTTAAACTGTGGGAACCAGGGGTGCGACTTGCTTGAGTGATTTAGAATTAATAGAATCCCTACAGTGTGGAAACAAGCCTTGGGCTCAACAATTCGACTTCGACCCACCCAGACCCATTCCCCTAGTATCCAATATTTACCCTGACTAAATGCTCCAACCTACACATCCCTGAACACAATGGGTTTATTTATCAATAGCCAATTCACCTAACCTGCACATCTTTGGATCCTGGTGCTGTGAGGCTGCTGTGCTAACTACTGAGCCACCACGTGTTTATTTGAGAGGAGAACGAATGACATCATTTGATCAAATAACTCGTAAGTATGGACTACCTAGTAGGACCTCTTCTGTTTTTTTTTATCCAGATCAGAAATTTGATTTTAAAAAAATACCTTCAGCAGACTCTCACAGATCCAATAGAGAGAAATGGGGTGCTTATTGCTTAGAATACACTCGCTGCCAGTACACCTTTATCATTAGTTGGAGTGTGTCCCCTCAGACGAGACTGTGCAGCTTTGTGATGTCTGCGAGAGGGATACTGGGGTTCAGAATACCTCGGAGAGATGGGAGGATATTTGTGAAAATGCTCGAAGGATTTTGATCTGTAAGAGGACCCCATTCCATGCAGTTGAAAATTCTTCATAGTTCTATCTGACCCCAGACTGACTCTCAAAATGCGAAGTGGGATTATCTTCAGCCTGTCGTAAGTGCAGAATGACTACAGACACTCTTACTCATTGCTTGTTGTCCTGCTGCAGGCTTCATATATATTGGAGCACTGTGGTAGCTGTGATAGAGTAGGTATTGGGGACTGAATTGGAGATGGACCCAGTTTTTTCTTTTCCTTGGCCTGCTCAGGGTACCTTAAGCAGATGCACATGACGAAAAAAAAAATATCCTTACTTTCTGAGTTGGAAAACATGTTTATGTTGTGTTGGATGTCTGAAAACCCTGGGTCTGTTGTGTCTCGTAAGATCTTCATGAGAGGATATCCCTTCGGACTTTCTCACCACAGTATGATGCATTAAAAAAACTGAGATTTATAATGAGACATGTCAGCCCTTTTTGGATACCACGATGCAGGTTTTATCTGTCACATTAAGAAGGGCTTTTATATACCATGACTATATTGTCTAATGAACTAAAATCCAGCAAGGAACAATTATGAACAATAAAAATGCGTATCAGTTAATGCACTTGAAGAACGAGAGTTTATCGTTTTGTTATGCTGAGGTGTACTATTTATTCATTACTTATTCTTTATTTTTGTTTTTTCTCTGTCCATTTTGTGTTTTTAACTTGTTTTTTATGTACATGCACACGAGTGTAATTTTGTTCAGTTATTTGAGTTGTGTTGTTATTCGTTTATGATAATATAAAAAATCTCTTTTCAAAAGGATTACTTTTTTAAAAGAATAAAATGCTAACATTGAAAGAATAGAGTCCCAAAGAACTCTCATTGGAGCGACCACTCATGCTGGTTTACCCTGAGGGTCACCACATCCGGGAGAAGGGGTGAGGTTGAGGTTGAGAGAGCGTCCCCTTCATGGTAACCTCTGTCAGTGTGAGGAACTGAACCTGTGCTGTTGGCCTCCCTCTGTATCACAAACCTGCCGTCCAGCTAACTAAGTGAGAGACAGTGCAACTGTCACAGACAGAAACAGTCACAGGGAAGGGCAAGAGAAACTTTCATAACAATGAAAATGGTACAATTCAGATAACAGTCAAGATAACGGCTGAGGGTAAAAACGTTCTCTGCTCGAAATTATATTTTATAACAAGACGTGTTAAGAAGCTGTCTTTGATTTAATATCATTAAGGTGAGTCAAGTGAAATAACCAGAATTACTAAGTGTGATTGGACATCTATAACCATAAAATGAGTGTAGATTTTTTTGTTTGGTCTGTGTAAAGCATGCTGACTGTCGTATGAAAGTATAAAGCAGATGGAATATATTGTTAGGAGAGTGCGTTCCATGGGAAATGCCCTTAACAGGCACTTGAAGAAAACTGGGGTAAAAGTGCCGGAGTGCCGTCTGGTCAATCATGATGGGTCGGAGAATTGGGCTGGTATTGAATGAGAGGGACACCATGGGGTGGGATGGGTAGCTAATGAGGTGAATTCGATACAATAGCATCACAAAACTAGCTCAGCTTTGTGCAGACAATCCCTCTGTCACACTCAACGAAAATGAAACTGAGACAAATTACTGATTTATACAGTTCAATGTGTCGAAGACTCTGCTGTCCTCCCTCCCAGTTACAAAGCTGCAGGACAAATGCTCATTCATAACTCTCCATCTCCTGAACTCATACTAATATACCATTCACTCATAATTCTTCATAATACTGACCCGTATTGCATGATACTATCAAAATGTCTTCATTTCAGCATTCTGGAAACAGTGAACATATCTTTCCATGACATTTTTTTCTCAGTCTCCCCCTCCCTGTCTCTATCCCAAAACACACGTATTTACAGTCATATAGTTCTACAGACGGAAACAGGCCCTTCTGCTCAGCTGTTCCATGCCGAAAAAAAATGTCCATCCACACTCATCCAATTTCTCTGCCCTTACTTTGTATCCTTTAATATTTTCCTATCTGTGTACTTGTTCAAATGCCTTTTCAATGTTGTTATTGTACGCACCTCAACCACTTCCACTGGCAGCTCAGTCCATATGAGTACCATACTCTCTGTAAAAAAAGTTGCCCCTACGGGTTAATTTTTATTTTATTCCTCTCGAAGCATTGACGGATTTCTCTAGTCCTCGATTCTCCAACCTTGCGGAAAAAAATGAACCACTTCTTGTGGTTCTGTTCGCCGAGCTGGGAATTGGTTGTTGCAGACGATTGGTCCCCTGCCTAGGTGACATCCTCAGTACTTGGGGGTCTCCTGTGAAGCGCTTCTGTGATGTTTCCTCCAGCATTTATAATGGTTTGTATCTGCCGCTTCCAGTTTTCAGTTCCAGCTGTCGGCTGTAAACGTCTACAACACAAATCCCCAGCTTGGCGAACAGAACCACAACAATGAACACTCGAGCTACAAATCTTCTCACAAACTATCTACACTTTTATAAGAACCCCCTTCAGTTTCCTAGGCTGTAAAGAAATAAGTTCTAACCTGTCCAACTTCTCCATATAACTTAAACCCTTTAGCCCAGGACACATCTCTGAAATTTCTTTCACTCTTTCTAATTCAATAATATCTTTTCTAGAGCAAGGAGAAAAAACCTAACCCAATACTCCAACTGTAGCCTTACCAACATCCTGTATAATTGAAACATTACGTCCCAACTTCTATACTCAACTGAAGGCCTGTGTGCCAACAGCCTCCTTCACTGTCCTGTGTATCTGTAACTCAAATTTCAGACAACCGTGCACCTGATCTCTAATGTCCTTTGTTCCACTACACTCCTTAAGGCCCTCTCATTCATCATTAAAATCCGACCTAATGTTGCGTTGTGCACTTTCGTCCAACCAGTTGATATAGATAACAAACAGCAAAGGGCCCAGCACTGACCCCTGAGGCACTCCACTAGTCACAGGCCTCCAGTCCGACAAGCATACCTCCACCAGAGCCATTTGCTTCCTAACGTCAAACCAACTGTGTCGCCAATTTGTCAGAATACCTTGGAGTCCATGCGATCTAACCTTCTTGAGCGGCCTACCATCTGGAACCTTACCAAAGGCTTTACTGAAATCCATGTAGAATATGTCCACACACTGCCCTCGTCAACCTTCCTGGTCGCTGCTCAAAAATCTCTAACAAAATGTGTAAGGCATGATCTGCCACGCACAAAGCTATGCTGACTGCTCCAAGTCAAACTCTGTCTTTCCAAATGCATGCACATCTTATATCTACGTACCTTCTCAAGCGGTTTACCAAAACAGATGTGAAGCTTACTGGTCTATATTTCCCAGGCTTTTCTTTGCAACCTTCTTGAATAAGGGCACTACATTTGCTACTGCGTATAAAAAATGAGGTCTGCAGATGCTGGAGATCACAGCTGCAAATGTGTTGCTGGTCAAAGCACAGCAGGCCAGGCAGCATCTCAGGAATAGAGAATTCGACGTTTCGATCATAAGCCCTTCATCAGGAATAAGAGATGAAGGGCTTATGCTCGAAACGTCGAATTCTCTATTCCTGAGATGCTGCCTGGCCTGCTGTGCTTTGACCAGCAACACATTTGCAACATTTGCTACTGCCCCGACTTCCGGGACCTTGGCCCCTGAACTGTCTTCTCTCGCCTTTTGCAGTGCTCTTGGATATATCTGGTCAGGACCACGAGATTTATCTGACTTTATGCATTCTAATATGTCCAACAGCATCTCTACTGTGATATGAACGGAACCAGGATATGACAACTAACCCCCCAAAAGATCACAGATCTTCATGTCTTTCTTCATGGCAAACACAGAGGGGAAATTGAGAACCTCGCCCGTCTGTTGTGGTTTTACACATGAATGCGTCCTATTTTCGCTGTAGTCGTTCTTTTTCTTTACTATACAGAAAGCACATCTTTGGATTCACCCTAATTTTCTCAGCCAAGGCTGTGTCATACCCCTTTTCGCCCTCCTGATTTCCTTCTTCAGTGAACTCCTGTATCCCTGTGTCGCTCCAGAGATTCCATTGATTCCAGCTACCTGAAACTGAGCCCTCCTTTTTGCTGGCTAGAGCCTGATTATCTCTTGTCATCCAGGGTTTTCTCTTCTGCCTCACTTTCCCTTCACCCTCACAGAAACATAGACTTTGAACTCGAGCTGTCTCACTTTCGACATACCAGAGGTCCTTTTGCCTGGAAACAAGCTACTCCAATCAACGTTTGCAAGTCCCTGTCTAATTCCAACAAAATTCGCCTCGTCCCAATTTAGAACTTGAATCTGTGGACCAATTCTATCCCTCCATAACTATTTTAAATTAATACAATTCTAGTCACGGTCCCAAAATGCTCCCCACTTTACCTCCGTCACCTATCCTGCCCTATGTCACAACAGTAGGTCGAGTCTATCCCTTCCCGGTAGGACCCTCTATATGCTACTTGTGGAAACTTTCCTGAACACACTTTACCGATTCCTTTCCATCTAAGTCCTGAACCTCTGGAAGTCCAGTCTATGTTAGTATAATTAAAATCACCTATTTTGACAATCTATTGCTCTGCAAGCCTCCCCAGCCCCCTGCATATTTGTTTCTCTAATTCCCATTGATTATTTGGAGGCTTATAGTGCAACCACTATAACATCACCAACTCCCTCTTACTTCTTTGCACCATCCACAAAACTCTCACTCAACATTATCTCAGTTATTTCATCTTTAAATACTGGAGTGGTATGCGCCTGAGTAGGAACTATTGGTATTGAAATGTTTCAATTTACATCTCTGCCTTTCAGTGATTTTCACACCCACAGCAGTCAGCACCACACCCACACCCACACCCACTGCCAGCATTGGCTGCAAGTTTCCCCACACTGGGCAGTGATCTAACACAGCGTTACCGAACAATGCAAAAGCCTGGGTTTATATATGAATGAATCAGTGCGGTCTGCACAGCTCCTCAAGCTGGACATTAGCCCATGATTATAGATCAGGCATTGGTGTGGGCTGCACAGAGTTCCACTCTGGACATTGTTGGGTTGCATTCAGCAGTACGCTAGCTGGATCTACACAGTGCTCCATACTGAACGTACAATGGATGGGCTGGTTATGTGAGTTGGATTGCAAATGTAAGAGCACTAAATATCTGGCAATGCCTTTTTTTTGTGTTTTCATTCTTGTGATTGGTCCCTTCAAATCCTGACTCATCTGATTAGACCCGACCCTCTGGATGAGTCATGGTGACTGTTGTTACAGCATCTGGGTCTGCAACATGACCAACAAATGCAGCGGCAGAGAGGGGGGTCTCCGTAAAATGGCATGAGGGAATCTCTATCAGATCAGCCGTGCTCTGAGTGAATGGTGGGGCAGGATTGTGTGGACCCATGAATGCAACTTATTCTTCTATTTGCAACAGGCAAACTCCCTCCTCTCCCAGTGCCCAAAGCTGGTGAGAAGTGAATCAACTCCTGCTGTCCCTGCGTAACAGGATCCTGGGTCCTCACAAGCCTCCAGATTTCCCAGTACCAGTCTCGAGTAGTTGAGTGACTGCCTCCTGTTCCTGTGTCCCAGTCTCGAGCAGTTGAGTGACTGTCTCCTGTTCCTGTATCCCAGTCTCAAGCAGTTGAATGACTGCCTCCTGTTCCTGCGTCCCAATCTCGAGCTGTTGTTGAGTGACTGCCCCTGTTCCTGTGTCCCAGTCTCGAGCAGTTGAGTGCCTGCCTCCTGTTCCTGCGTCCCAGTCTCGAGCAGTTGAATGACACCCTCCTGTTCCTGTGTCCCCAGTCTCGAGCAGTTGAGTGACTCCCTCTGTTCCTGTGTCCCAGTCTCGAGCAGTTGGATGACTGCCTCCTGTTCCTGTTTCCTAGTCTCGAGCAATTGAGTGACTCCCTCCTGTTCCTGTGTCCCAGTCTCGAGCAGTTGAGTGACTGTGTCCTGTTCCTGTGTCCCAGACTCGAACAGTTGATTGACTGCCTCCTGTACCTGAGTCCCAGTCTCCCGCAGTTGAGTGACTGCCTCCTGTTCCTGTGTCTCATCTCGAGCAGTTGAGTTACTCCCTCCTATTCCTGTTTTCCAGTCTCGAGTTGTTGAGTGACTGCCTCCTGTTCCTGTCCCAGTCTTGAGCAACTGAGTGATGCCTCCTGATCCCAAGTTTGTGAAAATTGATGTCCTCCACCTGTTCCAGAGTAACAGGCTCCAATACCTCTTGCTCAACTGCTGCTCCTGTGGAATGGAGTTGAGAGCCTGAATGGCCTCTTCACGTTCCTTACAGCTTCTCTTGAATAAAAGTCTTTCTCCTCTTTCTGTAAAATACTATCAAACTCTCAATGATGTATTTTTGTATTTGACTCTCAGTAATTGAGCAAACAAGTTGACTGACAGAATTCAGAACCTGGATAGCCTCTTCTGTTCCTGTGTTATGCACTCAAGAGTCAACAGAGTGTCAGTGATGTACAGGACGGAAAAAGACCCTTCGGTCCAGTCGTCCATTCTGACCAAATATCCTAAATTAATCTCGTCCCCGTTGCCAGCACTTGGCCCATATCCCTTTAAACCCTTCCCATGCATGTACCCATTCAAATGCCTTTGAAATGGTGTAACCGTGCCTGCCTCCACCACCTCCTTTGGGTGCTCAATCCATACACACAGCAGTCTCTCTTTGAAAGTGTTGTGCCTCATTTCCCTTTAGCTGAAAATGTGTTGGGTTAAAGCACAGCAGGTTAGGCAGCATCTCAGGAATAGGGAATTCGACGTTTCGAGCATAAGCCCTTCATCAGGAATCATTTCCTTTATAAATCTTTCCCGTCTCACCTTAAACTTTGTCCTGTAATTTTCGACTCGCCTATCCTGGGGTGACTGTTTACCTTATCTATGCCCTTGTGATTTACAAACCTCTTTAAGGTCACCCCTCAGCCTCAACACTTGAAAATACTCCCAGCCTATTCAAACTCTCCCTGTAACTCTAACCCTCCAACCTCTGCAATATTCTTTTAAATCTCTTCTGTAACCTTTCAAGTTTGACAACATCTTTCCGACAACAGGGAGACCAGAATTAAAGGCAATAGTACAAAAGTAGCCAAACCATTGTCCTGTACAGATTTTGTCATGCAAACGCATAGACTCAAAGCACGCACCAATACAGGGAAGGTCACCAAGTGCCTTCTTCACTGCGCTGTCCTATCTGTGACGGCACTTTCAAGGAACGGAGAACCTGCACCACCAGGTGATACAGTGCCTCACTGGCTTGCATTTGCTACCTCAGAGCACAGCGATCTGGGTTTAATTCTATCCTTGAATGACTGCCTGTGTGGAGTTTGCACATTCTCCCTGTGTCTGCGTGCGTTTCTTCCAGGTGCTACGTTTTCCTGCCACAGTACAAAGATATACCGGCAAGTGGAGATTGGCCATGTTAAATTGCCCCAAGTACCAGGGATATGTGGGCGAGGTGGATTAGCCATGGGAAATGCAGGCTCAGAGGGACAGGGTAGGGGTTTCTCCAGTAGGATACTGGTTAGAGGGTTGGTGTGGCCTCGATGGGCCGAATAGCCTGTTTCATCACTGAAGGGTTTCTATAATTTCAATGGAGTTCTCTTTGAGTGGCAACTTTTGACAGAACCCTACCTATATATCTTGCCCTGATTTGTCTTGCCAAAATGCAACACCTCACATTTATCTAAATTTAACTCCATCCGCCACCCTGCAGCTCACCTAATCAACTTTCTCTTTGTTCGGAGATATCATTTTTCACTGTCAACTACACCACCAAATTTGGAATTATCCACAAGCTTACAGACCATACTTCATATACTCAAATGCAAGTGATTTGTATCAGTGACAAGAGGCAGAGAACTCACTGTTGATCCTTGTGCACACCACTGGTCACAGGTCTCCAAGTTTAATGAACAAATGCCCACTACACGCCCTGTCTCCAATGTTCAAGAAAATGTTGGATCTAAATGGCGAGCTCTCCCTGGATCCCAGGCAGTCTGACTTTGCTAACAGTCTACCATGTAGAACATTTTGGTTTTCGTACTGAATTCCATAAAGACAACATCCACTGTCCTGCCTTCATCAATCATCTTCATCACTTCCTCAAAACATTCCACAGAGTCAGTGAAATGTGATCTCCAACGTACACAGCCTCTTCTGTCCTTGTCTTTCCAAATGCATATACATCCTTTCCCTCAAAACCCCTCCAACAATTTAGTAACCATTGACGCCAGGCTCACCAGTCTATATTTACCTGGTTTTTCCTTCCTTCCTTAAATGATGACACTACGTTAGCAGCCCTCCAATATTTTGGCACCTCACCTGTGGAAATCAATGACACAAATATATCAGCAAAATGCAGAGCAATTCTTTCATAGCTTCCCACAAACGTCTGGGATACAACTGATCAGGTCCCAGGGATTTGTTCACCTTTATGTGTTTTAAAATGTCAACACCTCCTTGTAATATAGACACTTTTCAAGATATCACTAAACATTCTTCATTCTCTCGCTCTTGTAACTCCCTCCACATTAAATACTGAGGAGGAATACTCATTTCATATCCCTCCCATCTCTTGTGGTTCCACATATAGGTAGCCTTACTGATCTTTAAGGTGCCCTATTCCTCCTAGTTAATCTTTTGCCATTAAAGATTGTAGAATTTCTTCAACACCTCATTAACCCTATTTCTAAAGCCAACTTGTGTTCACATTTTTCTGTCCAATTTCCCCGTTGACTGTACACTTTCTGCCCTTATACTCCTCTGGGGATCCACTTGATTTCAGCTCTGTTTGCCTAACATATGCCTCCTTCCTTAACGTGACCAGAGCATCAATATATCTAGCCATCCAGAACTCCTGCACCCACCAGCCTTGTCCATCTCACTAATAGGAGCACTTTGGCTCTGGACTCTCTGAAACAAAGTTTTGATTGCCTTGCATTTTCCAACCATCCCTTTCCCTGTGAATAGGGTATTCCAATCAGCCTTTCACAGGGCTCGCCTAACACTTTCAAAATTGGCCTTGTTCAAAGTTAGAACTTTATTGTTTACATCAGGTCTTTCCTATTCCATAACTAGTTTAAACGTAATATTTATGCGTAACAGACTTTAAATGTTAAATAAACACTTCCTGCCCCTCTGCAAAGGATCGAGAGGCTGCATGGGATCCTCCTGTCCCTTTATAACAGCCACGAGACATTAAATGACACATCAACACCTGGATTACAAGCATCCAGTTATCTGTATCTGATGGAGGTCCATCCCTTCTCAGTTACAGAAACAATGAACTCCAGGTGCCCTCTCAGTGAACCTCATACAGCTGCAGCGATAAATCCTTTAATTTTGAATGACTTTGTTGGCAAAATGCGCTAATATTCCAGAGTTGCTCCTTTTCAAGTAACAACAGGCTAATATGGACTGAATGCCTTCTCCTATCATTCTGTAAGAGCCCCATAGGGACAGAATTGCTTCGGCCTGTTCCTGAGCAGCAGTCTCAGTGCTCTGTCTCAGGTTACGAAAGCATTTGAAAAACCTGGCGTAGCCTCACACTGGTCAATAAGTATCATACTGTAGGTTAAGGCATCTAGAAACTTGCCCATCCGACGTTTTTTTTATTATGTAGCGATCTGTTATTTTATAACTGCTTCCTTTCATAAACAGAGTGGAAACCATATAGACCCCTGCAGTGTTCTGTTAATAATCTCGAATGCAAGGAAAAAGAAATAAAAATTTAAAGATTTGTGGTCCATCTCTCAGCACCCTCATCCATTCCATCCAAAACCAGTAAATGTTCCATTTTTATAGTGATATGAAAAGTGATGTATGGAACTGGTTAACTGATCCTACTTGTTCAGTGACTGTGCTTAATGCCAATCTCCATAGATTCTAATTATCCCAGTGGAGGATTTACATCTTTTAAAGATAATTGGGCGCGTTCGTTCAATGTGTTATAATGAGCGGGACGATCACCGACAACACTGACAGGGATCAGCAGATCCAGAGAGAGGGGGAGGAGAGATCAGAATCTGAGAACATTAGACTGGAATGTTCCAACAATGGACAGGAGTTTATCCGATTATATTTGGTATCTTGCTGCATTTTATTGGTTGTATTATCATCGCAGATCTATTACGCTCTTCGCATTATTCAATATTTTTATTATCCCTTCCTGGCTATCGTTGGTGTTCCTGGTAAGTGTCACTGTCCATTTTTTTTTCTATAAACTAGTTATAACTGTTATTACTGTTCTTCATATAGTCTGCACTTCTACCTCTATTATTGTCCCTGTTGAAACTCTGAATCCAGATATTTACTCTACAGACAAACTACTAACTACATCAATGAAAGTGTTCAATTACTGTCTCCCTCTGTTCTGGCAATGTTATACTCATGTGTCTGTGTTGACCTACTCAGTTTCAGCGGATAACCAACATATACTGTATCTTTGCCTTTGTTATTTAAATATTAAGAGCATGGAGGTCACTGCCTACTGTTCTGGTTACAAATTCCACTTCCTTCCACTGTTTCCATCCCATCCCTGGCCAATATCTGCGGCTGAAGCAGATGAGTCATAACTGTGGGAGATCCCTTTGATCATGAGCTGATTCCTGACACCATGCCCTGACCATTTCTACTTTGAAATACTCACCACTCCACAATGTATCTCACTGACTTATTCCATCTCCTGTTTGAACTTTGAGTTATAAAATACAGTCTTAATGAAGTTAATAATCTGCTGCTGACGCTCTGGCTTCAAACCTGTTGAAGCAAATCTAATTCGAACACACACCAACCTCCCCCCATCTGTCATTCATGTTCACGCAGATATATATTGCTTTTTTATGGCATTACTTTATTTTAACGTTTTCAAACACTTTACCTCATCTGTCCATGAAAATTCTCTCGTTCTCTCTCTGTTGATTACAAAAATCCTGCCAGTTGTTCGTATAGAAATAGTTTCTCCATGTCGTTCCTTCTCAAACAATGAGTTTCGCATTCAACCACGCCAATCGCGCAGCGCACACACTCTATTCTCAGTCTAGATGAAAAAACACACACACACCCACAAACACAACACACAACAGAACACACAATCACACACACCACAGACACACACACACACACAGACACACACACAGAACACACACCCAAACACACACACACACACACACACACACACACACACACACAACACACACAGCAAACATCCCAGTGGAGATAGTAATCTGATGCGATACAGTTAGTCTATGATAGTAAAGTTTGCAATGCTCTCCATGCTGGGCAGATAGTGCAGTTTACTGAGCAACACACTAGCATGGTCTGTACAGCTGTCCATTGCTGGGCTGTCATCTTGTCCCAGTTTATGTTGTTTGTGGTGTTCTGTGAAGCAGATTCAGAATATGATGTAACAAACCATTCCAGTGATCTGACAACGCCTTTATTCAATGTTCTCATTCTTGTAATTTTACTCTCGAAGATCTCACTTCTCCAGTTAGTCCCATTGCCCTGGTCTTTTCCCCATGTTTCTACAACTCCCTCCCAGTTAATTTACTGTTGTTTCTGCTTTAATGTGAATTTCTGTCCCTCTGTATCTTTCCCTGGCCTTGAGTTTTGACTATATTTTGTATCGAGTGCTGGCACTGTGTAGCTCAGAAACAGTGAAATGGTGTGTGTCAGGCTGTTTTTCACTTCCCGGTATGTCCATGTGATGGCCATGGACAGGTGTGTTTCAGAAGTTATGCAACACATCCTTGTAACTTGGGACTGTACCTATGTTTGCCAAGTCAGGTGACTTTGCGCTCAGTAACAGCGGAAGCGCATTGAGTAAAGGACCAGGCATCTAAATGGTGTGTGACAATGCTGTCACATTTTATTTTAAAAGAGTTATTTTTCTTTTTTTAAAACCAGAGATCTTAAAGTCAAAACTGCCTACTGTAAACGGCTCAAGTAAATAACTTTCAGGGTTTTTGGGTTTTAAATAAATAGTAGTAACAATGGCCAGCTCGCATAGCCAGGCTTTCTAGTTTTTTTGACTTATAGCTGTAAGTCACCCGTCCCTGAAGGGTTGGAAGCTTTAGTAAATTTCCCTAGCTGCTATTCTCTCTTAAGCTTCACTTGATGCTGTTTCCTCTGGACTGGAGGAACTGTATGTCTGAATGCTCCTTGTTACCATGGGGTGTGTTTAGGTGATGTTAGTATATTGGAAACAGTTCATTTGTAAAAGGTACTGTATCCATTATTTAGTTAGGTTTCCAATCGTTAAGTTATTCTAAAAATCCTCTTCATTTTGTATGGCTTTTCATTAGAATGTTTAAATATATTGTTGTTTTAATTAATGGTGAGTGGTTTGTCAAATAGCATCACATCTGGAAACCCACTTTGCATCCAACTTTAAAATAAGGAAATTTTGGCATTCAAGCTACTTCTTGGAATAATTTGAGGCGGTCTGGTTGGTTCTAACGGGGACTCTTGTCGGGTTCTAAATCGATAATACCAATTGGGTTTGAATTACAATCCCTACAATGTGCAAACAGGCCATTTGACCAAACAAGTCCACACCGACCCTCCGAGGAGTGACCTACCCAGAACCATTCTTTGCCCAATTATGACATATTTACCCCAACTAAGGCATCTAACCCACACATCCCTGAAAACTACAAAACAATTCACCTGATGTGCACATCTTTAGATTGTGGGAGGAAACCAGAGCATCCAGAATACTCTCATGCAGACACTGGAGAGTATGCA